>NW_025214558.1:0-426 GCF_004010195.1 Chiloscyllium plagiosum | reverse complement strand
TCCGTCCGTCCTCCCTCCCCCCTGTCCGTCCGTCCGTCCGTCCGTCCTCCCTACCCCCTCCCCCCTGTAAATCGCCTCCAACACCTGAAATACCTCAAAAAAGGAGCAGCTGTTGCAGCCAGAAATTTTTCCTGTCCTCCATCTTGGGTTACCCAGAAACATATCCAAGGAACTGTAGAGTGTTTCATCGTAGTGCTAAATGTTTGTAGATGGTATGCCCCAGGTTACTGATAGTAAAGATTCAGAAATGAAAATGCCATGAAATTCTCTAGCCACTTGTACAGGACGGTGAGATTTTCTAATTGGAGATGGTCGTGTTTTTTGGCATTTATCAGAACAAGCCTGAATTTTGCATGTCTTAATATATGTGGACATGGCCTGCTTCGGATGAGACTACTATGAGCCCTAGAATCATCAGTGAATATG
>NW_025214557.1:42092-46000 GCF_004010195.1 Chiloscyllium plagiosum | reverse complement strand
AACACTGCCAAAGCTGGAAGAATTGCAAAATTCTTGCCAGATGCTCAGAAATTTACCACTGTTACTTTGCCTAGCATGCATCTCTCTAGTCTGTGTTACTTTTCCTATGTGCATAGAGTTTTTCAATTATGGATTACGTTTCCTTCATTGTTACAAGTATTGGATAGAATTTAGTGCCTCCTTGGAAGTGAGTTTGGAGGTGGAGGCAGAGGGGTTAATCAGGCAGGAAAAAGACAGATTAGAACTGTCACTGTCTTCCCACTTCCAGCCGATAGTATCTGGGCTAGGGAAGTTTGTGGATAGATCTTCTGCCTGGAGGCTAATGAAGGATGCCTCATCTTCCCTGCTGTAGGTATTGAACTCTTTGATGACTCACCACATCAGAATAGCAAAGATGGTGTAGGCCCTTATTCAAAAGCACAGTTCCTGATTGAGGGAAGGGGATATGTGCTGAGAACCACCTCTGTGCCCTATCTCCAATCACCCTTGTATCTTCATCTCAGTCTCATGAACTCCCACCTCAAACACCCACACTGTCCTCACTGACTTTGACCCAAGATTCTTTGTTGATTCTGTTGGCTGCATTGCTGGCAGCTACCACTGCTCCAAGTTTCTTCTGATTGGCAGCTCTCAAAGACAAGACTTCCACTTGTGGGCTGCCTAAATGTGGTTAAGTTCTTATAGTGGCCACTTTCTCGCACTGACTCTCCAGGCAGTAGATGAGATTCTTCCTGCCTGGATTAAATTCACACAATATATCAAATATTTATAACTCTATGGAACATATTTGAAGACTAAGGATGTGTTCAGCAGTAATTCATCTTTCTGATTGAAAGTTTTATGAGGAATGGCTTGTATTTACAGACATTTAAAAGCCTGAAGTTCTGCTTCCAGTTAATTGGTATAAGGTTGATTGTGGAATGTTAATTTTATGCGTGATCTTTGGCTTTTAAAAAGTGACTAACATTTAGCTACCTATGAATTTTTTTAGAAATCAATAATCAGATTAATACTGCCTGTCTTAAATTCTGACATTATTGATTTACATTTGTATTTTCTATCTAGGCATGACATGCCAAGCAAGGACATCATACACAGAAGATGAAGTTCTTTGGGGAAACCGTTTTTTCCCAGTTATATCCCTGGAAGAAGGATTCTTCAAAGTGGATTACTCTCAATTTCATGCAACATTTGAAATTCCAACACCGCCATACAGTGTAAAAGAACAAGAGGAAATGCTATTTATGACTTCTCCTTTGATGGCCCCAGCTGTTAACAATAGCAGAGGCACTGTGCCAGATAGGAATGATTCTGTGGACTGCTTCAATAGTGTTGATGATCTAAGTACCAGGATACCATTGAAACTGCAGAAGATTACAGGGAGGGAAGATCTACCAAAAAAATTACTAAGAATGAGTTCCACCACTTCAGAAAAAGCATATAGTATGGGAGATCTACCAATGAAGCTGCAACGAATCAGTTCGGTTCCTGGAAATTCAGAGGAAAAACTGGTGCCAAAGACCAGTAAGGTGACCTGTGACCCAATGAGCCAATCTGTGGCTGATCTGCCACCAAAACTACAGAGATTAGCAGGTGGTTCAAGGATTGAGGGAAACCTTCCTCCCAAACTGAGGAAAATGAATTCTGAACGTTTTACGTAACTTCAGAAACTTTTTGACGGACACTAAAATCTAATTTTTGATCAAAGGCAATTCTATTGTAATTTTCAAACTTTAATGGGACTAATATACTGCAATTAATATTTACAAATTAGGGCAAAGTTTCATTAGCACTACTTGCATTCTGAGATGTTAATTAAACAGCTGCAGTGAAATGTAATGTTTATTGCTTTGATACAAGACCTAAGCCACTTTAAATTCATTGTAATGTTACCATTAACGAGCATGTAGTATCACAAACAGCATGCAATAATATGTGCAGCTCTTGCATATAGTTTTATGGCATGATTCACATTAAATTTATATTTATTCAGTAGTAGCAAAAAACAATTAATAAGAGGTTTTGCTCTGCCTCATAAAATGTATTACAGAATAGGATCTTAAAGTCCAGCAGAGTGTATTGGTAAAGAAGTATGGATAACTTTTGTTGATTGATTTCACATTTTAAATTAAAATTAAGATGATTATCTTCAATACTTACATACTTATGTATATCAAATTATAATATGTTCTCTTTAAACTAGTCCTTTTCAATGCATGTTTTTCTTACTAAATTAGAGAAGGCTATAGGCAATACGGAGCATGCAGAGCTCTTGACAGAAAGATTTAGCCTTAAATGATCTGGTATCTTCCTGTTTTATGTTTTATTGGCCTCACTTTATTTTTGTTCAGTTTTGAAATAATGCTTTTTCAGAGTATACACAGACTGTGAGAGTGGTGGTGCTGGCTGCAGTAAGGATGATGGAAAATGAAAAGATGTATTATGGTAACATGACTGCACAGCAGGTCTGTGTTTAAGCATCACACATAACACCATTTTTCTTCAGCCTGCATCATAATATGAAATGTATAAAGTCTAACGTTACCAAACTAGTAGTGTCTTCAGGCAAGCAGACTTTATGCGTATAAACAAAAGATTATTTGAATTACTCAAGGAATATGGAATAGTTGTACTTATTCCTACTGCAGCCTCAGTTTTTAGCTGAAACTATGCTAAAACTTTCAACTGTTTATGCTGTTTCATTTTTACAGACTACAGTGTCCTTTGTCAATAATGTATGATAGCTTTTGCATCAGATTTTTGTTAAAATCTATTTTCCAGTCTTTAGCTACTATGCAAAATAGTAAAACTAGTTTCAACAAAATTAATGCATATGAATGTTGTTATATCAACGTTTTTATTTTGCTTCCATCAAGATGATTTGTCCTTTGTCCAAAACTGGGAAAAGGTTTAACTTTAATGACCTGTGTCTTTTTGTTTCCTGCTTCCAATATTCATTGTTCACATTGGAATTCTATTTATTTTTTAGTTTGATAAATATATTGTAATCACTTACAGTTGTATAATAGATTATTTACTGACATTGTAACTTTAGATGTAGGATAGATTAATGACACAAAGCCTACAAGTGCTATTTATGGTCAAACTGAGATCCCCAGCAGCAGTGATCACTTTTTGTGATGTATACTGTGGAACTCCTATAATAAGGTAAGTGATGTGAATTGCAAATAATTTTATTGAGGAGAAACTCTTTTGTGAGTTAAGAGTTTGGGCTGCTCACTGAATACAATTTATGTGTAAATGTGTATACAAAAATCTATTTACCTAGGGAAAGGTACATTTTAAAAAGGGCATTTCTAAATGAAAATTTATACAATAATGTGCTTATAGGTAAATTTATAAATTCTGTAATGCTAGAAGTTGCACTAAGAATCACTGCTTAATTTATTCTATTAAAGTCCACAATGTTTCATAATGTGATCTTGCAGAAACAAAAATACATTATTTGACCAAGAACAGGTATAGGATGCCAGCAGAAAGAACAGATATTTTAGAGAAGCTAGTAAATTAAACAAGAGTTTAATCTATTTCATGGAATACTAAGTGTAAGATGAAAGAATTATTGAGTTTAGAGTATTCTGACTGGCAAAATCTAGGCTAAATCTACAGCCTTCTGAGAAGCAGGAACTCATAAAACATTGGCTTTCATTTGTAAGTTTAAAACTACTTGCCCTGTATTAACTATCGTGATCAATTATCAACTATCTTGACCATTTGACATTACAATTACTTATGATTTCAGTTGCAGTTCTGTATTTTTTATGCCTTGAAAAGAGTGAAGCATCATTAGCACCTCTTACTAAAGTAATCTTACAAGCATAAATAATTGGGATCCATTTTGACTTATTTTTCTGTTTGCTTCCCCTAAAGTTTTAACTGCCCTGATG
>NW_025214557.1:33404-37283 GCF_004010195.1 Chiloscyllium plagiosum | reverse complement strand
TGTTGTTCTGGGACTCACTGCCCATGTTGTTCCGGTACTCACTGCCCGTGGTGTTCTGGGACACACTGTCCATGCTGTTCTGGGACTCACTGCCCATGTTGTTCAGGGACACATTGTTCGTGTTGTTCTGGGACTCACTGTCCATGTTGTTCCGGTACTCACTGCCCGTGGTGTTCTGGGACACACTGTCCATGCTGTTCTGGGACTCACTGTCCATGCTGTTCTGGGATTCACTGTCAATGTTGTTCAGGGACTCACTTTCCGTGTTGTTCTGGGACTCACTGTCCATGTTGTTCCGGTACTCACTGCCCGTGGTGTTCTGGGACACACTGTCCATGCTGTTCTGGGACTCACTGTCCATGTTGTTCTGGGATTGACTGCCTGTGTTGTCCTGAGATGCACTGCCCGTGTTGTTCTGGGACTCAGTGTCCTGCTGTTCTGGGACTCACTGCCCGTGTTGTTCTGGGACTGACTGGTCATGTTGTTCCGGTACTCACTGCCCGTGGTGTTCCGGGACTCACTGCCCGAGTTGTCCTCGGACTCACTGACCGTGTTGTTCTGGGACTCACTGCCCGAGTTGTCCTCGGACTCACTGTCCGTGTTGTTCTTGGACTCAATGCCCATGTTGTTCTGGGATTCACTGTCTGTGTTGTCCTGAGATGCACTGCCCGTGTTGTTCTGGGACTCACTGTCCATGTTGTTCTGGGACTCACTGTGCATTTTGTTCTGGGACACACTGCCCGTGTTTTTTCCGGGACTCATTGTCCGTGTTGTTTTGGGATTCACTGGCCTTGTTGTTCTGGGACTCACTATCCGTGCTGTTCTGGGTCTTACTGCCCGTGTTGTTCCAGTACTCACTGCGATTGTTGTTGTGGGACTGACTGCCCGTGGTGTTCTGGGACTCACTGTCCATGTTGTTCCGGTACTCACTGTCCATGCTGTTCTTGGACTCACTGTCCATGCTGTTCTGGGACTCACTGTCCATGTTGTTCAGGGACACACTGTTCATGTTGTTCTGGGACTCACTTTCCGTGTTGTTCTGGGACTCACTGTTCATGTTGTTCTGGGACTCACTTTCCGTGTTGTTCTGGGACTCACTGTCCATGTTGTTCCGGTACTCACTGCCCGTGGTGTTCTGGGAAAAACTGTCTATGCTGTTCTGGGACTCACTGTCCATGTTGTTCAGGGACACAATGTCCGTGTTGTTCTGGGACTCACTGTCCGTGTTGTTCTAAGACTCACTATCCGTGTTGTTCTGTGATGCACTGCCCGTGTTGTTCTGGGACTCACTGTCCGTGTTGTTCTGTGACTCACTGTCAATGCTGTTCTGGGACTCACTGTCCATGTTGTTCAGGGACACACTGCCCGCGTTGTTCTGGGACTCACTGTTCATGTTGTTCTGGGACTCACTTTCCATGTTGTTCTGGGACTCACTGTCCATGTTGTTCCGGTACTCACTGCCCGTGGTGTTCTGGGAAAAACTGTCCATGCTGTTCTGGGACTCACTGTCCATGTTGTTCAGGGACACATTGTCCGTGTTGTTCTGGGACTCACTGTCCGTGTTGTTCTAAGACTCACTATCCGTGTTGTTCTGAGATGCACTGCCCGTGTTGTTCTGGGACTCACTGTCCGTGTTGTTCTGGGACTCACTGCCCGTGTTGTTCTGGGACTGACTGGTCATGTTGCTCCAGTACTCACTGCCCGATGTGTTCCGGGGCTCACTGTCCATGCTGTCCTCGGACTCACTGCTCGTGGTGTTCAGGGACTCACTTTCCGTGTTGTTCTGGGACTCACTGTCCATGTTGTTCCGGTACTCACTGCCCGTGGTGTTCTGTGACACACTGTCCATGCTGTTCTGGGACTCACTGTCCATGTTGTTCTGGGATTGACTGCCTGTGTTGTCCTGAGATGCACTGCCCGTGTTGTTCTGGGACTCAGTGTCCGTGCTGTTCTGGGACTCACTGCCCGTGTTGTTCTGGGACTGACTGGTCATGTTGTTCCGGTACTCACTGCCCGTGGTGTTCAGGGACTCACTGCCCGAGCTGTCCTCGGACTCACTGACCGTGTTGTTCTGGGACTCACTGCCCGAGTTGTCCTCGGACTCACTGTCCGTGTTGTTCTTGGACCCAATGCCCATGTTGTTCTGGGATTCACTGTCTGTGTTGTCCTGAGATGCACTGCCCGTGTTGTTCTGGGACTCACTGTCCGTGCTGTTCTGGGACTCTGTCCGTGCTGTTCTGGGACTCACTGCCCGTGTTGCTCTGGGACTCACTGCCCATGTTGTTCCGGTACTCACTGCCCGTGGTGTTCTGGGACACACTGTCCATGCTGTTCTGGGACTCACTGCCCATGTTGTTCAGGGACACATTGTTCGTGTTGTTCTGGGACTCACTGTCCATGTTGTTCTGGGACTCACTGTCCATTTTGTTCTGGGACACACTGCCCGTGTTTTTCCGGGACTCATTGTCCGTGTTGTTTTGGGATTCACTGGCCTTGTTGTTCTGGGACTCGCTATCCGTGCTGTTCCCGGACTCACTGTCAGTGCTGTTCTGGGTCTTACTGCCCGTGTTGTTCCAGTACTCACTGCGCTTGTTGTTGTGGGACTCACTGCCCGTGGTGTTCTGGGACTCACTGTCCATGTTGTTCCGGTACTCACTGTCCATGCTATTCTGGGACTCACTGTCCATGCTGTTCTGGGACTCATTGTCCATGTTGTTCAGGGACACACTGTTCATGTTGTTCTGGGACTCACTTTCCGTGTTGTTCTGGGACTCACTGTTCATGTTGTTCTGGGACTCACTTTCCGTGTTGTTCTGGGACTCACTGTCCATGTTGTTCCGGTACTCACTGCCCGTGGTGTTCTGGGAAAGACTGTCCATGCTGTTCTGGGACTCACTGTCCATGTTGTTCAGGGACACATTGTCCGTGTTGTTCTGGGACTCACTTTCCGTGTTGTTCTGTGACTCACTGTCAATGCTGTTCTGTGACTCACTGTTCATGTTGTTCTGGGACTCACTGCCCGTGTTGTCCTAGGACTCACTGTCCGTGTTGTTCTGGGACTCACTGCCCATGTTGTTCTGGGATTCACTGCCTGTGTTGTCCTGAGATGCACTGCCCGTGTTGTTCTGGGACTCACTGTCCGTGCTGTTCCGGTACTCACTGCCCGTTGTGGTTTGGGACACACTGCCCTGTTGTTCTGGGACTCACTGCTCGTGTTGTTTCGGGACTCACTAAGCGTGTTGTTCTGGGACTCACTGTCCATGTTGTTCTGGGACTCACTGTCCATTTTATTCTGGGACACACTGCCCGTGTTGTTCCGGGACTCATTGTCCATGTTGTTTTGGGATTCACTGTCCGTGTTGTTCTGGGATTCACTGCCCGTGTTGTTTTGGGACTCACTGTCCGTGTTGTTCTGGGACTCACAGCCCTTGTCGTTCCGGGAATCGCTGTCCGTGCTGTTTCGGGACTCACTGGGAGCATTGATGTGGGACTCAGTGTAAACGTTCTTCCAGAACTCATTGTCTGTATTGTTCTGGGACTCACTATCCACGGTGTTCTGGGACTCACTCCTCATGTTGTCCTGGGACTCACTGTTCATGTTGTTCCGTGACTCACTCTCGCGTTGTTCCAGGACACACTGTCCATTTTGTTCGGGGACTCACAGCCCATGTTGTTCTGGGACGCACTGCCTGTGTTGTTCTGGGACTCACTGCCCATGTTGATCTGGGACTCACTGATCGTGTTGTTCAGGGACACACTGCCCGTGTTGTTCTGGGACCCACTATCCATGTTGTTCCAGGACACACTGCCCATGTTGTTCTGGGACTCACTATCGATGTTGTTCCGGGATTCACTATCCGTGCTGTTCTGGGTTTCACT
>NW_025214557.1:28195-31490 GCF_004010195.1 Chiloscyllium plagiosum | reverse complement strand
TCACTGACCACATTTTTCCAGACCTCACTGACGGTATTGTTCTGGGAATCACTCTCCATGTTGTTCTGGGACTCACTATCAATGTTGATCTGGGACGCACTGCCCGTGCTGTTCTGGGACTCACTGCCCGTGTTGTTCTGGGACTCACTATCCACGTTCTTCTGGGACTCACTGTCCGTGCTGTTCTGGGACTCACTGTCCGTGCTGTTCTGGGACTCATTGTCCATGTTGTTCTGGGACAGACTGCCTGTGATTTTCCGCGACTCACTGTTGTGTTGTTCTGGGACTCACTGCGCTTGTTGTTCTGGGACTCACTGCCCGTGTTGTTCCGGGACTCCATTTCTGTGATGTTCTGGTACCCGCTTGCCGTGTTGTTCTGGGACTCACTGCACGTGTTCTTCTGGGACTCACTGTCCGTGCTGTTCTGGGACTCACTGACCGTGCTGTTCAGGGACTCATTGTCCATGTTGTTCTGGGACTCACTGTCCATGTTGTTGTGGTACTCACTGCCCGTGGTGTTCTGGGACAAATTGTCCATGCTGTTCAGGGACACATTGTCCGTGTTGTTCTGGGACTCACTGTCCGTGTTGTTCTAAGACGCACTATCCGTGTTGTTCTGAGATGCACTGCCCGTGTTGTTCTGGGACTCACTGTCCGTGTTGTTCTGGGACTCACTGCCCGTGTTGTTCTGGGACTGACTGGTCATGTTGTTCCAGTACTCACTGCCCGTGGTTTTCCGGGGCTCACTGTCCATGCTGTCCTCGGACTCACTGCTCGTGGTGTTCTGGGACTCACTGGTCGTGTTGTTCTGGGACTCACTGCCAATGTTGTTCTGGGACTCACTGCCCATGTTGTTCTGTGACTCACTGTCCATGTTGTTCTGGGACTCACTGCCCAAGTTGTCCTCGGACTCACTGTCCGTGTTGTTCTGGGACTCACTGCCCATGTTGTTCTGGGATTCACTGCCTGTGTTGTCCTGAGATGCACTGCCCATGTTGTTCTGGGACTCACTGTCCGTGCTGTTCTGGGACTCACTGCCCGTGTTGTTCTGGGACTTACTGCCCATGTTGTTCCTGTACTCACTGCCCGTTGTGGTTTGGGACACACTGCCCTGTTGTTCTGGGACTCACTGCTCGTGTTTTTCTGGGACTCACTGTCCATGTTGTTCTGGGACTCACTGTCCATTTTGCTTTGGGATTCACTGCCCGTGTTGTTCCGAGACTCATTGTCCATGTTGTTTTGGGATTCACTGTCCGTGTTGTTCTGGGATTCACTGCCCGTGTTGTTTTGGGACTCACTGCCCGTGTTGTTCTTGGACTCACAGCCCTTGTCGTTCCAGGAATCGCTGTCCGTGCTGTTTCGGGACTCACTGGGAGCATTGATCTGGGACTCAGTGTAAACGTTCTTCCAGAACTCATTGTCTGTATTGTTCTGGGACTCACTATCCATGTTGTTCTGGGACTCACTGTACGTGTTGTCCTGTGACTCACTGCTCGTGTTGTTCTAGGACTCACTATCCACGGTGTTCTGGGACTCACTGCCCATGTTGATCTGGGACTCACTGATCGTGTTGTTCTGTGACTCACTGATCGTGTTGTTCTGGGACTCACTATCCGTGTTGTTCTGGGACCCACTATCCATGTTGTTCCAGGACACACTGCCCATGTTGTTCTGGGACTCACTATCGATGTTGTTCCAGGATTCACTATCCGTGCTGTTCTGGGTTTCACTGCCCGTGTTGTTCTGGGACTCATTGCTCGTGTTGTTCTGGGCCTCGCTGCCCGTGCGGTTCTGGGACTCTCTGCCCGTGTTGTTCCGGGACTCGCTGTCCGTGTTGTTCTGCGACTCACTGCATGTGTTGTTCTGCGACTCACTGCCCGTGTTGTTCAGGGCCTCCCTGCCTGCGTTGTTCAGGGACTCACTGCCCGTTTTGTTCTGGGACTCACTGCCCATGTTGTTCCCGGACTCACTGCCCGTTTTGTTGTGGGACTCACTTCCCGTGTTGTCCTGGGATTCACTGCTTGTGTTGTTCAGGGAGACACTGCGCATATTGTTCCAGGATTCACTGCCCGTTTTGTTCTGGCACACTCTGCCCGTGTTGTTCAGGTTCGCACTGCCCACGTTGTTCTGGTATTCACTGCCCGTTTTTTTCCAGGACTCGCGACCCGTGTTGTTCTTGGACTCCCTGCCCGTGTTGTTCTGGGACTCACTGTCCGTTTTCTTCTGGGACTCACTGCCCGCGATGTTCTGGGACTCACTGCCCGTGTTGTTCTGGGACTCATGCCCGTGTTGTTCTGGGATTCACTGCCAGTCTTGTTCAGGGAGACTCTGCGCATGTTGTTCCAGGACTCACTGCCCTTTTTGTTCAGGGACTCACTGCCCGTGTTGTTCTGGGACTCACTGTCCGTGTTGTTTTGGGCCTCGCTACGCGTGCTGTTCTGGGACTCACTGCCCGTGTTGTTCCGAGTCTCATTGTCCGTGTTGTTCTGGGACTCACTGCCCGTATTGTTCTGGGACCCCTGCCTGCGTTGTTCAGGGACTCACTGCCCGTTTTGTTGTGGGACTCATTTCCAGTGTTGTCCTGGGATTCACTGCCAGTGTTGTTCAGGGAGACACTGCGCGTATTGTTCCAGGATTCACTGCGCGTTTTGTTCTGCGACTCACTGCCCGTGTTGTTCTGGGACTCACTGGCCGGGTTGTTCTGGGACTCACTGCCCGTGTTGTTCTGGGACTCACTGCCCGTGTTGTTCTGGGATTCACTGCCAGTCTTGTTCAGGGAGACTCTGCGCATGTTGTTCCAGGACTCACTGCCCCTTTTGTTCAGGGACTCCCTGCCCGTTTTGTTCTGGGACTCACTGGCCATGTTGTTCCGAGTGTCACTGTCCGTGCTGTTCAGGGACTCCCTGCCTACGTTGTTCAATGACTCACTGCCCGTGTTGCTCTGGGACTCACTGTCCGTGTTGTTCAGGGCCTCGCTACCCGTGCTGTTCTGGGACTCACTGCCCATGTTGTTCAGAGTCTCACTGTCCGTGTTGTTCAGGGACTCACTGCCTACGTTGTTCTGGGACTCACTGCCCGTGTTGTTCTGGGACTCACTGCCCGTGTTGTTCTGGGACTCACTGCCCGTGTTGTTCTGGGACTCACTGCCCGTGTTGTTCTGGGACTCACTGCCCGTGTTGTTCTGGGACTCACTGCCCGTGTTGTTCTGGGACTCACTGCCCGTGTTGTTCTGGGACTCACTGCCCGTGTTGTTCTGGGACTCACTGCCCGTGTTGTTCTGGGACTCACTGCCCGT
>NW_025214557.1:0-24595 GCF_004010195.1 Chiloscyllium plagiosum | reverse complement strand
CACTGTCCGTGATGTTCACCGACTCCCTGCCCGTGTTGTTCTAGGACTCACTGCCCGTATTGTTCTGGGACCCCCTGCCTGCGTTGTTCAGGGACTCACTGCCCATGTTGTTCCAGGACTCACTGCCCGTTTTGTTGTGGGACTCACTTCCCGTGTTGTCCTGGGATTCACTGCCCGGGTTGTTTAGGGACCCCCTGCCCGTGTTGTTCTAGGACTCATTGCCCATGTTTTTCGGGGACTCACTGTCCGTGTCGTTCTGGTACTCCCTGCCCGTGTTGTTCAGGGATTCACTGCCCGCGTTGGTCTGGGAGTCACTGCCTGTGTTGTTCTGGGACTCACTGTCCGTGATGTTCACGGGCTCCCTGCCCGTGTTGTTCTAGGACTCATTGCCCATGTTGTTCCGAGTCTCACTGCCCCGTGTTGTTCTTGGACTCACTGCTCGTGTCGTTCTGGGCCTCGATGCCCGTGCTGTTCTGACACTCACTGCCAGTGTTTTTCAGGGATTCACTGCCCGTGTTGTTCTGGGCCTCGCTGCCCGTGCTGTTCTGGGACTCCTTGCCCGCGTTGTTCTGGGACTCACTGTCCGTGATGTTCTGCGACTCACTGCCTGTGTTGTTCAGGGACTCACTGCCCGTGATGTTCACGGACTCCCTTCCCGTGTTGTTTTAGAACACATTGCCCATGTTTTTCGGGGAGTCACTGTCCGTGTTGTTCTGGTACTCCCTGCCTGCCTTGTTCAGCGACTCAATGCCAATGTGGTTCCAGGAATCACTGCCCGTTTTGTTGTGGGTCTCACTTCACGTGCTGCTCTGGGATTCACTACCAGTGTTGTTTTGGGAGACACTGCGCATGTTTTTCCAGGACTCACTGCCCGTGTTGTTCTGGGACTCACTGCTCGTATTGCTCTGGGAGTGACTGCCCATGTTGTCGCAGGACTCACTGCGCGTTTTGTTGTGGGAATCACTTCACGTGCTGTTCTGGGATTCACTGCCCTTGTTATTCAGGAAAACACTGCGCATCTTGTTCCAGGACTCACTGCCCGTTTTATTCTGAGACTCACTGCCCGTGTTGCTCTGGGACTCACTGCCAGTGGTGTTCCGGGACACTCTGCCCGTGTTGTTCTGGGGCTCTCTGCCCGTGGTGTTCTGGGACACACTGTCCGTGTTGTTCTGGGACTGATTGTCCGTGTTGTTCTGGGACTAACTGTCCGTATTGTTCAGGGCCTCACTGCCCGTATTGTTCTGGGACCCCCTGCCTGCGTTGTTCAGAGACTCACTGCCCATGTTGTTCCAGGACTCACTGCCCGTTTTGTTATGGGACTCACTTCCCGTGTTGTTCTGTGATTCACTGCCAGTGTTGTTCAGGGAGACACTGCGCATATTGTTCCAGGATTCACTGCCCGTGTTGTTCTGCGACTCACTGCCCGTGTTGTACTGGGACTCACTGGCCGGGTTGTTCTGGGATTCACTGTTCGTGTTGTTCTGGGCCTCGCTGCCCGATTCACTGCCCGTGTTGTTCTGGGACACACTGCCTGTGTTGGTCCTGGACTCACTGCCCGTGATGTTCAGGGACTCACTGCCCGTATTGTTCAGGGACTCACTGTCCGTGTTGTTCTGCGACTCCCTGCCTGCGTTGTCTAGGGACTCACTGCCCATGTTGTTCCAGGACTCACTGCCCGTTTGGTTGTGGGACTCACTTCACGTGTTGTTCCGGGATTCACTGCCAGTGTTGTTCAGGGAGACACTGCGCATGTTGTTCCAGGATTCACTGCCCGTTTTGTTCTGCGACTCACTGTCCGTGTTGTTCTGGGACTCGCTGCCTGCGTTGTTGCAGAACTCGCTGCCCGTGTTGTTCCGGGTCTCGCTGCCCATGTTGTTTTGGGACTCACTGACTGCGTTGTTCCAGGACTCGCTACCCGTGTTGTTCCAGGACTGACTGCCTGTGTTGTTTTGGGTCTCGCTGCCCGTGTTGCTCTGGGACTCACTGCCCATGTTGTTCTGGGACTCACTGTCCGTGTTGTTCCAAGACGCACTGCCCGTGTTGTTCCGGGACTCACTGTCCGTGTTGTTCCGGGATTCACTGCCCGTGTTGCTCTGGGACTCACTGTCTGTGCTTTTCTACGACTCACTGCCCATGTTGTTCCGGGTCTCACTGTCCGTGTTGTTCTGGGACCCACTGCCCGTGTTCTTCTGTGAAACGCTGCCCTTCTTTTTCCCGGACTCACTGTCCGTGTTGTTCTGGGACTCACTGTCCGCGTTGTTCTGGGACTGACTGCCAATATTGTTACAGGACTCAGTGCCGTGTTGTTCTGGGACTCACTGACCTTGTTGTTCTGGGATTCACTGCCGCGTTGTTCTGGGACTCACTGTCCGTGTTGTTCAGGGACTCACTGCCCGTGTTGTTCTGGGCCTCACTGCCCATGTTGTTCCGGGACTCACTGCCCGTTTTATTGTGGGACTCACTTCCCGTGTTGTTCTGAGATTCACTGCCAGTGTTGTTCTGGGACTCACTGCCCGTGTTGTTCTGTAACTCACTGCCCATGTTGTTCTGCGACTCACTGCCCGTGTTGTTCAGGGACTCGCTGCCCGTGCTGTTCTGGGACTCTCTGCCCGTGTTTTTCTGGGACTCACTACCCGTGTTGTTCTGGGACTCACTGCCCGTGTTGTTCAGGGAGTCACTGCCAGTGTTGTTCCAGGGTTGACTGCACGAGTTGTTCTGGGTCTCACTGCCCGTGGTGTTCCAGGACTTACTGCCCGTTTTGTTCAGGGAGTCACTGCCCGTGGTGTTCTAGGACTCATTGCCCCTGTTGCGCCGGGACTCACTGTCTGTGTTGTTCCGGGAGTAGCAGAACAATACGGGCAGTGTTTCCCAGAACAACAAGGGCACTGAGACCCCGAACAACAAGAGCAGTGAGTCCCAGAAGAACACGGACAAAGTGTCCCATATCAACACGCGCAGGGAGTACCAGAACAACACGGACACTGAGTCCCAGAACACCACGGGCAGTGTTTCCCAGGACAACAAGGGCACTGAGTCCCCGAACAACACAGGTAGTGAGACCCGGAACAACACTAACAGTGATTCCCAGCTCAAAAAGGACAGTGAGTCTCACAACAACACGGGCAGTGGGTCCCTGAACACGGACAGTGTCGCCAAGAACAAGACAGGCAGTGAGTCCCAGATCAACACGCGCAGGGTGTACCAGAACAACACGGGCACTGAGTCCCAGAATAACACGAGCAGTGTCGCCAAGAACAACACGGACTGTGAGTCCCGGAACAACACGGACAGTGTGTCCCAGAACAACACGGACAAGGAGTCGCAGAACAACATGGGCAGTGAATCCCAGATCAACACGGGCAGGGAGAACCAGAAAAACGCGGGCAGTGTTTCCCAGAACAAGGCAGACAATGAGTCACAGAACAACACGGACAGCGAGTCACAGGACAAGACCGACAGTGTCTCCAAGAACAACACGGACTGTGAATCCCCGAACAACACGGACAGTGTGTCCCAGAACAACACGGGCTGCGTGACCCATAACAACATGGACAGCGTGTCCCAGAACAACACAGACAGTGACTCCCGGAACAACACGGGTAGTGAGTCCCAGATCAACACGGACAGTGAGTCCCAGTACAACATGGACAGTGTTTCCCAGAACAACATGGACAGTGAGTCCGAGTACAACACAGGCAGTGAGTTGCAGAAAAATACGTGCAGTCAGTCCCGGAACAACACGGGCAGTGAGCCCCGGAGCAACGCGGGCAGTGAGTCTCGGAATAACACGGGCAGAGTTCCAGAACAGGACGGACAGTGAGTCCCGGAACAACACGGACAGTGAGACCCAGGAAAACAGGACAGTGAGTCCTGGAACAACAGGGGCAGTGAGTCCTAGAACAGCATGGACAGTGAGTCCAGGAACAACACGGACAGTGAGCCCCAGTACAACGCGGACAGTAAGTCCCGGAACAACATGGACAGTGAGACCCAGGAAAACAGGACAGAGAGTCCTGCAACAACAGGGGCAGTGAGTCCTAGAACAGCATGGACAGTGAGTCCCGGAACAACACGGGCAGTGAGTCTCAGAACACCAGGGCAGTGTCGCACAGTAAAACACTGGCAGTGAGTCCCAGAACAAAACGTGCAGTGAGTCCCGGAACAACAAGGCCAGTGAGTTCCTGAACAATACGGGCAGTGAGACCCGGAACAACATGGACATTGAGTCCCGGAACTACATGGACATTGAGTCCCGGAACAACACGGGCAGTGAGTCCCTGAACAACACGGGCAGTGAGGCCCGGAACAACATGGGCAGTGAGTCCCGAAACGACATGGGCATTGAGTCCCAGGACAACACGGACAGTGAGTTCCTGAACAACACGTCCAGTGAGTCCCGGAACAACATGGACATTGAGTCCCGGAACTACATGGACATGGAATCCCGGAACAACACGGGCAGTGAGTTCCTGAACAACACGGGCAGTGAGACCCGGAACAACATGGACATTGAGTCCCGGAACTACATGGACATTAAAGCCCGGAACTACGTGGACATTGAGTCCCGCAACAACACGGGCAGTGAGTTCTGAACAACACGGGCAGTGAGACCCGGAACAACATGGGCAGTGAGTCCCAGAACAACACGGACAGTCAGTCCTGGAATAACACGGGCATTGTGTGCCGGAACAACTCGGTCAATGAGTCCCAGAACAACACAGATAGTGACTCCCAGAACAACACGGAAAATGAGTCCCAGAACAACATGGACATGAGTCCCAGAACAACGCGGGCAGTGAGTCCCAGATCAAGAAGGGCAGGGAGTACCATAACAACACGGGCAGTGAGTCCTGGGACAACATGGGCAGGGAGACCCAAAAAACGTGGACATTGACTCCCAGAACAACACGGACAGCGAGTCACAGAAAAACACAGCCAGTGAGTTCCAGAACAATGTGGACAGTCAGTCCTGGAACAACACGGGCAGCGAGCCCCAGAACAACATAGGCTGCGTGGCCCAGAACACCACGGGCATGAGTCCAAGAACAAGATAGGCAGTGAGTCCCAGACAACACGGACAGTGAGTCCCTGAATACCACAGACAGTGCGTCCCAGAACAACACGGGCATTGTATCCCAGAACAAACAGGCAGTGAGTCTCAGATCAACCCGGCAGGCAGTGCCAGAAAAACACGGGCAGTGTGTCCCAGAAAAACACTGGCACTGAGTCCCAGAACAACACGTGCAGTGAGTCCCGGAACAACACGGACAGTGAGTCCCGGAACAACATGGATATTGAGTAGCGGAACAACACGGCCAGTAAGGCCCGGAACAACACGGACATTGAGTCCCGGAACAACATGGGCAGTGAGTCCCGGAACAACATGGGCAGTGAGTCCCAGAACAACACAGACAGTCAATCCTGGAATAACATGGGCATTGTGTCCCGGAACACCTCGGGCAATGAGTCCCAGAACAACACAGATAGTGACTCCCAGAACAACACAGGCATTATGTCCCAGAACAACACGGCAATGAGTCCCAGATGAACACAGACAGTGGGTCCCAGTACAACATGGACAGTGTGTCCCAGAACAACACGGGCAGTGAGTCCGAGTACAGTATGGGCATTGCATTTTAGAACAACACGGGCAATGAGTCCCAGATGAACACAGACAGTGAGTCCCAGATCAACACGTGCATTGGGTCCCAGAACAACACGGGCAGTGAGTCCCAGAACAACACGGGCAGTGAGTTCCTGAACAACACGGCCAGTGAGTCCCGGAACAACATGGACATTGAAGCCCGGAACTACATGGACATTGAGTCCCGGAACAACCCGGGCAGTGAGTTCTGAACAACACGGGCAGTGAGACCCGGAACAGCATGGGCAGTGAGTCCCAGAACAACACGGACAGTCAGTCCTGGAATAACACGGGCATTGTGTGCCGGAACAACTCGGTCAATGAGTCCCAGAACAACACGGAAAATGAGTCCCAGAACAACATGGACATGAGTCCCAGAACAACATGGACATGAGTCCCAGAACAAAACGGGCAGTGAGTCCCGGAACAACATGGGCAGTGAGTCCAGGAACAATACAAGCACTGAGTCCCAGAACAACACGGACAGTCAGTCCTGGAATAACACGGGAAATGAGTCCCGGAACACCTCGGGCAATGAGTCCCAGAACAACACAGATAGTGACTCCCAGAACAACACGGGCATTGTGCCCCAGAACAATACGGGCAATGAGTCCCTGAAGAACACAGACAGTGAGCCAAGTACAACATGGACAGTGTGTCCCAGAACAACACGGACAGTGAGTCCGAGTACAACACAGGCAGTGAGTTGCAGAAAAATACATGCATTCAGTTCCGGAACAACACGGGCAGTGAGTCCCTAAACAACGCAGGCAGTAAGTCTCAGAACAACACGGGTAGTGAGTCCCAGAACAACACGGGCATTGTATCCCAGAACAAACAGGCAGTGAGTCCCAAATCAACCCGGCAGGCAGTGCCAGAAAAACACGGGCAGTGTGTCCCAGAAAAACACTGGCACTGAGTCCCAGAACAACACGTGCAGTGAGTCCCGGAACAACATGGACATTGAGTACCGGAACAACACGGCCAGTAAGGCCCGGAACAACACGGACAGTGAGTCCCGGAACAACATGGGCAGTGAGTTCCGGAACTACACAGGCACTGAGTCCCAGAACAACACGGACAGTCGGTCCTGGAACAATAGAGACATTGTGTCCCGGAACAACATGGGCAGTGAGTTCCGGAACTACACAGGCACTGAGTCCCAGAACAACACGGACAGTCGGTCCTGGAACAATAGAGACATTGTGTCCCGGAACAACATGGGCAGTGAGTTCCGGAACTACACAGGCACTGAGTCCCAGAACAACACGGACAGTCGGTCCTGGAACAATAGAGACATTGTGTCCCGGAACAACATGGGCAGTGAGTTCCGGAACTACACAGGCACTGAGTCCCAGAACAACACGGACAGTCGGTCCTGGAACAATAGAGGACAGTGAGTCCCGGAACAACACGGGCAGTGAGTCCCAGGACAGCACGGACAGTGAGTTGCAGAACAACATGGATAGTGAGTCCCAGAACAACATGGGCAGTGAGTCCCAGAACAACACAGACAGTCAATCCCAGAACAACACGGGCATTGTGTCCCGGAACAACTCGGGCAATGAGTCCCAGAACAACACAGATAGTGACTCCCAGAACAACACGGCAATGAGTCCCAGATGAACACAGACAGTGGGTCCCAGTACAACATGGACAGTGTGTCCCAGAACAACACGGACAGTGAGTCCCAGAACAACACGGACAGTGCGTCCCGGAACAATACAGACATTGAATCCCGGAACAACATGGGCAGTGAGTCCAGGAACAATACAAGCACTAAGTCCCAGAACAACATGGACATTCAGTCCTGGAATAGCACGGGCATTGTGTCCCGGAACATCACGTTACAATGAATCCCAGAACAACATGGGCAATGTGTCCCAGAACAACACGGACAGTGAGTCCGAGTACAACACAGGCAGTGAGTTGCAGAAAAATACATGCAGTCAGTTGCGAAACAACACTGGCATGAGTCCCAGAACAACACTGGCAGGGGGTCCTGGAACAACATAGGCAGTGAGTCTCAGAACAACACCGACACCGATTCCCGGAACAACAAGGACAGCGAGCCCCAGCACATCGCGGACTGTAAGTCCCCGAGTGAGTCCGGCAACAACAGGGGCAGTGTGTCCTAGAACAACACGGACAGTGAGTCCCGGAACAACACGGGCAGTGAGTCCCAGGACAGCACGGACAGTGAGTTGCAGAACAACATGGATAGTGAGTCCCAGAACAACATGGGCAGTGAGTCCCAGAACAACACAGACAGTCAATCCTGGAATAACACGGGCATTGTGTCCCGGAACAACTCGGGCAATGAGTCCCAGAACAACACAGATAGTGACTCCCAGAACAACACGGCAATGAGTCCCAGATGAACACAGACAGTGGGTCCCAGTACAACATGGACAGTGTGTCCCAGAACAACACGGACAGTGAGTCCGAGTACAGTATGGGCATTGCATTTTAGAACAACACGGGCAATGAGTCCCAGATGAACACAGACTGTGAGTCCCAGATCAACACGTGCATTGAGTCCCAGAACAACACGGGCAGTGAGTCCCAGAACAACACGGGCAGTGAGTCCTGTAAAAACACAGACAGTGAACCCCAGCACAACACGGGCAGTGAGTCCTATAAGAACGCAGACAGTGAGCCCCAGCACAACACGGACAGTGAATCCTGCAACAACAGGGACAGTGAGTCCGAGAACAGCATGGACAGTGAGTCCCGGAACAACACGGGCAGTGAGTCCCGGACAACACGGGAGTGAGTCCCGAAACAACAAGGATATTGAGACCCGGAAGAACACGGGCAGTGAGTCCCAGGACAACACGGGCAGTGAGTTCCTGAACAACACGGCCAGTGAGTCCCGTAACAACATGGACATTGAAGCCCCGAACTACATGGACATTGAGTCCCGGAACAACACGGGCAGTGAGTTCTGAACAACACGGGCAGTGAGACCCGGAACAACATGGGCAGTGAGTCCCAGAACAACACGGACAGTCAGTCCTGGAATAACAGCCGGAACAACTCGGTCAATGAGTCCCAGAACAACACAGATAGTGACTCCCAGAACAACACGGAAAATGAGTCCCAGAACAACATGGACATGAGTCCCAGAACAAAACGGGCAATGAGTCCCGCAACAACATGGGCAGTGAGTCCAGGAACAATACAAGCACTGAGTCCCAGAACAACACGGACAGTCAGTCCTGGAATAACACGGGCAATGAGTCCCTGAACAACACGGGCATTGTGCCCCAGAACAATACGGGCAATGAGTCCCTGAAGAACACAGACAGTGAGCCAAGTACAACATGGACAGTGTGTCCCAGAACAACACGGACAGTGAGTCCGAGTACAACACAGGCAGTGAGTTGCAGAAAAATACATGCATTCAGTCCCGGAACAACACGGGCAGTGAGTCCCAGAACAACGCAGGCAGTAAGTCTCAGAACAACACGGGTAGTGAGTCCCAGAACAACACGGGCATTGTATCCCAGAACAAACAGGCAGTGAGTCCCAGATCAACCCGGCAGGCAGTGCCAGAAAAACACGGGCAGTGTGTCCCAGAAAAACGCTGGCACTGAGTCCCAGAACAACACGTGCAGTGAGTCCCGGAACAACACGGACAGTGAGTCCCGGAACAACATGGACATTGAGTACCGGAACAACATGGCCAGTAAGGCCCGGAACAACACGGACAGTGAGTCCCGGAACAACATGGGCAGTGAGTTCCGGAACTACACAGGCACTGAGTCCCAGAACAACACGGACAGTCGGTCCTGGAACAATAGAGACATTGTGTCCCGGAACAACATGGGCAGTGAGTCCCGGAACAACATGGGCAGTGAGTCCCAGAACAACACAGTCAATCCTGGAATAACACGGGCATTGTGTCCCGGAACAACTCGGGCAATGAGTCCCAGAACAACACAGATAGTGACTCCCAGAACAACACAGGCATCATGTCCCAGAACAACACGGCAATGAGTCCCAGATGAACACAGACAGTGGGTCCCAGTACAACATGGACAGTGTGTCCCAGAACAACACGGACAGTGAGTCCGAGTACAGTATGGGCATTGCATTTTAGAACAACACGGGCAATGAGTCCCAGATGAACACAGACAGTGAGTCCCAAACACGGACAGTGAGTCCCAGAACAACACAGGCAGTGAGTCCTGGAACAACATGGGCAGTGTGTCCCAGAAAAAGACGGACAGTGAGTCCTGGCACAACACGGGCAATGAGTCCCAGAATAACGTGGGCAGTGAGTCCCTAAACAACACCGAAAGAGACTCCCAGAATAACATGGGCAGTGAGTCCTCGAACAACACGGGCAGTGAGTCCCAGAACCACACGGATAGCGAGTCCGAGAACAACACGGGCAGCGAGTCCCAGAACAACACGGGCACTGAGTCGCATAACAACATGGGCAGAGTGTCCCAGACCAAAACGGGCAGTGAGTCCCAGAACAACCCGGGCAGTGTGTGCCAGAAAGCCACGGGCAGCGAGTCCCAGAACAACACGGGCACTGAGTCGCATAACAACATGGGCAGAGTGTCCCAGACCAAAACGGGCAGTGAGTCCCAGAACAACCCGGGCAGTGTGTCCCAGAAAGCCACGGGCAGCGAGTCCCAGAACAACACGGGCACTGAGTCGCATAACAACATGGGCAGAGTGTCCCAGACCAAAACGGGCAGTGAGTCCCAGAACAACCCGGGCAGTGTGTCCCAGAAAGCCACGGGCAGCGAGTCCCAGAACAACACGGGCACTGAGTCGCATAACAACATGGGCAGAGTGTCCCAGACCAAAACGGGCAGTGAGTCCCAGAACAACCCGGGCAGTGTGTCCCAGAAAGCCACGGGCAGCGAGTCCCAGAACAACAAGGTCAATCAGTGCCAGAACAACATGGGCAGTGAGTCCCAGAACAACACGGGCAGTGTGTCCCAGAACAATATGGGTAGTGAGAATCGGAACAACATGGGCAGTGAGTCCCTGCACAACATGGGCAGTGAGTCCCGGAACAGCACGGGCAGCGAGTCCAAGAACATAATGGGCAGCGAGTCCCAGAACATCACGACAGTGAGTTCCAGAACAACACGGGCAGTGAGTCCTGGAACAACACGGGCAACGGGTCCCTGAACAACACTTCCAGCGAGTCCCGGAACAACACGGGCACTGTGTCCCAGAACAACATGGGCAGTGAGTCCTGGAACAACACGGACAGTGTGTTCCCGAACAACTCGGACAGTTTGTCCGCGAACAACTCGGGCAGTGTGTCCCAGAAAAACTCGGACAGTGTGTCCCAGAACATCACGCAGTGAGTCGCGGAACAACACGGGCAGCGAGTCCCAGAACAACACGGGCAGTGTGTCCTAGAACAATACGGGTAGTGAGAATCGGAACAACATGGGCAGTGAGTCCCTGCACAACATGGGCAGTGAGTCCCGGAACAACACGGGCAGCGAGTCCAAGAACATAATGGGCAGCGAGTCCCAGAACATCACGACAGTGAGTTCCAGAACAACACGGGCAGTGAGTCCTGGAACAACAAGTTTAATGAGTCCCAGTACAACACGGTCAGTGCGTCCCGGAACAACACGGTCAGTGAGTCCCAGAACAACACGGTCAGTGAGTCCCAGAACAACATGGGCAGTGAGTCCTGGAGCAGCATGAGCATTGAGTCCTAGAACAACATAGGCAGCGAGTCCCAGAATAACCCGGACAGTGAGTCCCAGAACAACGCAGGCAGTGAATCCCATAACATCTCGGGCAATAAATCCTGTAACAACACGGGCAATGAGTACAGGAACACCACGGGCAACGGGTCCCTGAACAACACTTCCAGCGAGTCCCGGAACAACACGGGCACTGTGTCCCAGAACAACATGGGCAGTGAGTCCTGGAACAACACGGACAGTGTGTCCCCGAACAACTCGGACAGTTTGTCCGTGAACAACTCGGGCAGTGTGTCCCAGAAAAACACGGACAGTGTGTCCCAGAACATCACGCAGTGAGCCACGGAACAACACGGGCAGCGAGTCCCAGAACAACACGGGCAGTGAATCCCAGAACAACATGGGCAGTGAGCCCTCGGGCAGCACGGACAGTGATTCCCAGAAAAACGCAGGCAGTGAATCCTGGGGCAACACGGGCAGCGAGACCCAGAACAACACATGCAGTGCGTCCCAGAACAACACGGGCAGTGAGTCCCGGAACAACAGAGGCAGTGAGTCCCAGAACAACACAGCAGTGAGTCTCAGAAGAACAGGGCACTGAGTTCCAGCACAACAGGGGCAGCAAGTCCCAAAACCAGACGAGTAATGAGTGCCAGAACAACCCGGGCAGTGAGTCCCAGAACAACGTGGGCAGTGAGGGCAGAATGACACGGACAGTGAGTCCCAGAACAACACGGCAGTGAGTCGCAGAACCACACGGACAGCGAGTTCTAGAACAACAAGGGCAGTGAGTCCCAAAAAACACGGGCAGTGATTCCCGGAACAACATGGGCAGTGAGCCCTGGGACAGCAGGGACAGTGATTCCCAGAAAAACACAGGCAGTGAATCCCAGAACAGCATGGGCAGTGAGTGCCAGAACAACACGGGCAGTGAATCCTGGGACAACACGGGCAGCGAGACCCAGAACAACACATGCAGTGCGTCCCAGAACAACACGGGCAGTTAGTCCCAGAACAACACAGCAGTGAGTCCCAGAAGAACAGGGCACTGAGTCCCAGCACAGCAGGGGCAGCGAGTCCCAGAGCAATACGAGTAGTGAGTGCCAGAACAGCCCGGCAGTGAGTCCCAGCACAACATGGGCAGTGAGGGCAGAATGACCCGTCAGTGAGTTCCAGAACAACATGGGCAGCGAGTCCCAGAACAACATGGGCAGTGAGTCCCAGAACAACACGGGCAGCGAAACCCAGAACACCACAGACAGTGAGTCCTAGAACATCATGGACGGTCAGTCCCAAAACAACACAGACAGAGACTCCCAGAATAACAGGGGCAGTGAGTCCTGGAACAACGCGGGAAGTGAGTCCCGGAAGAACACGGGCAGCAAGTCCAAGAACAACACGGCAGTTATTCCCAGGAAACACACGGACAGCGAGTCCTAGAACAACACGGGTAGTGATTCCAAGAACAATACGGACAGTGGGTCCCAGATGAACCCCGGCAGCGAGTCCAAGAACAACACGGTCAGTGAGTCCCAGAGCAACGGTCTGTGAATCTCAGAACAACATGGTCAGCGAGCTCTGGAACAACACGGGTAGCGAGTCCCTGAACAACATGGGCAGATTGCCTGCAAAACGCATGGGCAGCGAGTCCCAGAACAACACCGACAGTGAGTCCCTGAGCAACACAGACAGTGACTCCCGGAATAGCACAGGCAGTGAGTCCCAGAGCAACACGGGCAGTGAGTCCTGGAACAACAAGGGCAGTGAATCCTGCATCAACAAAGGCAGCGAGTCACTGAACAACACGGACAGTGAGTCCCAGAACAACACGGGCAGTGAGTCCTGAAAAAACAAGAGCAGTGAGTCCCAGAACAACACGGGCAGTGCGTCCCAGAAAAAGCCGGAAAGTGAGTCCTGGCACAACACGGGCAATGAGTCCCAGAACAACGCGGGCAGTGAGTCCTGAAACAACAAGGGCAGTGAGTCCCAGAACAACACGGGCAGTGCGTCCCAGAAAAAGCCGGGCAGTGAGTCCTGGCACAACACGGGCAATGAGTCCCAGAACAACGCGGGCAGTGAGTCCCTAAACAACACCGACAAAGACTCCCAGAATAGCATGGGAAGTGGTTCCCAGAACAACACGGACAGTGGGTCCCAGATGAACCCCGGCAGCGAGTCCAAGAACAACACGGTCAGTGAGTCCCAGAACAGCACGGTCAGTGAGTCCCAGAGCAACACGTAGAGTGAGACCTGGAACAACAAGGGCAGTGAGTCCCTGAACAACACGGACAGCGAGTCCCAGAACAACACGGTCTGTGAATCTCAGAACAACATGGTCAGCGAGAACTGGAACAACACGGGTAGCGAGACCCTGAACAACATGGGCAGGTTGCCTGCAAAAAGCATGGGCAGCGAGTCCCAGAACAACACGGGCAGTGAGTCCCAGAACAGCATGGGCAGTGAATCCTGGAACAACACGGGCAGTGAGTCCTGGAACGACAAGGGCAGTGAGTCCTGCATCAGCAAAGGCAGTGAGTCACTGAACAACACGGACAGTGAGTCCCAGAAGAACACGGGAAGTGCGTCCCGGAACAACACGGACAGTGAGTCCCAGAACAACTCGGGCAGTGAGTCCTGAAACAACAAGGGCAGTGAGTCCCAGAAGAACACGGGCAGTGCGTCCCGGAACAACACGGTCAGTCAGTCCCAGAACAACACTCTGAGCCCTGGAACAACACTGGCAGCGAGGTCCAGAACAAGATGGGCAGATAGTTCGAGAACAACATGGGCAGTGAATCCCTGAACAACACGGGCAATGATTCCTTGAACAACGCGGGCAGGGAGTCCGAGAACAACACGGGCACTGAGTCGCAGAGCAACATGGGCAGAGCGTCCCAGACCAAAACGGGCAGTGAGTCCCAGAAAAACATGGGCAGTGAGTCCCTGAACCACATGGGCAGCGAGTCCCAGAACAACAAAGTCAGTCATGGGCATTGATTCCCAGAACAGCATGGGCAGTGAATCCTGGAACAACACGGGCAGTGATTCCTGGAACAACATGGCCAGCGAGTCCCAGAACAACACGGAATGTGAGTCCCAGAATAACATGGGCAGTGAGTCCCGGAACAACACGGGTAGCGAGTCCCACAACAAGTCGGTCAGTATGTCCCAGAACAACACGGACAGTGAGTCCCAGAACAACACGGCAGTGAGTCCCAGAACAAGACAGGCAGCGAGTCCCAGAACAACACAAGTAGTGAGACACAGAACAACACGGGCAGTGAGTCGCAGAACAACATGGGCAGAAAGTCCAAGAAAAACATGAGTAGTGAGTCCCAGAACAACACGGTCAATATGTCCCTGAACAACACGGACAGTGAGTCCTGGCACAACACGGGCAGTGAGTCCCAGAGCAACACGTGGAGTGAGACCTGGAACAACAAGGGCAGTGAGTCCCGGAACAACACGGTCTGTGAATCTCAGAATAACATGTTCAGCGAGCTCTGGAACAACACGGGTAGCGAGTCCCTGAACAACATGGGCAGATTGCCTGCAAAAAGCATGGGCAGCGAGTCCCAGAACAACACTGACAGTGAGTCCCTGAGCAACACAGACAGTGAGTCCCGGAATAGCACGGGCAATGAGTCCTGGAACAACACGGACAGTGAGACCTGGAACAACAAGGGCAGTGAGTCCTGCATCAGCAAAGGCAGTGAGTCACTGAACAACACGGACAGTGAGTCCCAGAAGAACACGGGAAGTGCGTCCCGGAACAACACGGACAGTGAGTCCCAGAACAACACGTGCAGTGAGCCCTGGATCAATGCGGGCAGCGAGTCCCAGAACAACATGGGCAGATAGTTCGATAACAACATGGGCAGTGAATCCCAGAATAACACGGGCAATGATTCCTTGAACAACGCGGGCAGCGAGACCTGGAACAACGCGGGCAGTGGGTCCCAGAACAACACGGGCACTGAGTCGCAGAGCAACATGGGCAGAGTGTCCCAGACCAAAACGGGCAGTGAGTCCTAGAACAACAAGGTCAGTCATGGGCATTGATTCCCAGAAGAGCATGGGCAGTGAATCCTGGAACAACATGGGCAGTGAGTCCCAGAACAACACGGGCATTGATTCCTGGAACAATACGGACAGTGAGTCCCAGAACGACATGGCCAGCGAGTCCCAGAACAACACGGAATGTGAGTCTCAGAACAACATGGGCAGTGAGCTCCTGAACAAAATGGGCAGTGAGTCCCAGACCAACACGGGCAGTGAGTCCCGGAACGACACGGTCAGTATGTCCCTGAACAACACGGACAGTGTGTCCCACAACAACACGGTAGTGAGACACAGAACAACACGGGCAGTGAGTCGCAGAACAACATGGGCAGAAAGTCCCAGAAAATCATGAGTAGTGAGTCCCAGAAAAACACGTTCAGTGAGTCCTGGAACGACACAGGCAGTGTGTCCCAGAAAAAGACGAGCAGTGAGTCCTGAAACAACACGGGCAGTGTGTAGTAGAAAAAGACGGGCAGTGACACCTGGCACAACACGGGCAGTGAGTCGCAGAACAACACCGACAGAGACTCCCAGAATAACATGGGCAGTGAGTCCTGGATCAACACGGACAGTGAGTCCCGGAAGAACACGGGCAGCAAGTCCAAGAACAACACGGCAGTGAGTCCCAGAACCACACGGACAGCGAGTCCTAGAACAACACGGGTAGTGATTCACAGAACAACACGGACAGTGGGTCCCAGAAGAACCTGGGAAGCGAGTCCCAGAACAACACGGTCAGTGAGTCCAAGAACAACACGGGCTTTGAATCCTGGGACAACACGGGCAGCGAGACCCAAAACAACACGTGCAGTGGTCCTGGAACAACACGGGCAGCGAGTCCCAGAACAACACGGGCAGCGAGACCCGGAACACCACAGACAGTGAGTCCTAGAACAACATGGACAGTGAGTCCCAGAACGTCATGGGCATTGGTTCCCAGAACAACATGGGCAGTGAGTCCCAGAACAAAACGGGCAGTGAGCTCCTGAACAAAATGGGCAGTGAGTCCCAGAACAACACGGGCAGCGAGTCCCGGAAGAACACGGGCAGCAAGTCCAAGAACAACACGGCAGTGAGTCCCAGAACCACACGGACAGCGAGTCCTAGAACAACACGGGTAGTGATTCCCAGAGCAACACGGACAGTGGGTCCCAGAAGAATCTGGGCAAGGAGTCCCAGAACAACACGGTCAGTGAGTCCCAGAACAACACGGGCAGTGAATCCTGGGACAACACGGGCAGCGAGACCCAAAACAACACGTGCAGTGAGTCCTGGAACAAGGCGGGCAGTGAGTCCCAGAACGACACTGGCAGTGAGTCCCAGAACAACACGAGCAGCGAGTTCCTGAACGAAATGGGCAGTGAGTCCCTGAACAACCTGCGCAGTGAGTCCTGGAACAACAGGGGCAGCGAGTCCCAGAACAACACGGGCAGCGAGTCCCAGAACACCACAGACAGTGAGTCCTAGAACAACATGGACAGTGAGTCCCAGAACGTCATGGGCATTGTTTCCCAGAACAACATGGACAGTGAGTCCTGGAACAACACGGGCAGTGAGCTCCTGAACAACATGGACAGTGAGTCCCAGAACGTCCTGGGCATTGTTTCCCAGAACAACATGGACAGTGAGTCCTGGAACAACACGGGCAGTGAGCTCCTGAACAAAATGGGCAGTGAGTCCCAGAACAACACGGGCAGCGAGTTCCTGAACAAAATGGGCAGTGAGTTCCAGAACAACACGGACAGTGAGTCCTGGAACAACACGGGCAGCGAGTTCCAGAACAACATGGTCTGCGAGTCCCGGAGCAACACGGGTAGAGAGTCCCACAACAACACGGTCAGTATGTCCCAGAACAACACGGAATGTGAGTCCCAGAACAACATGGGCAGTGAGCTCCTGAACAAAACGGGCAGTGAGTCCCAGAACAACACGGGCAGTGAGTCCCGGAACAACACGGTCAGTATGTCCCTGAACAACACGGACAGTGAGTCCCACAACAACACGGTAGTGAGACACAGAACAACACGGGCAGTGAGTCGCAGAACAACTTGGGCAGAAAGTCCCAGAAAAACATGAGTAGTGAGTCCCAGAACAACACGTTCAGTGAGTCCTGGAACAACACGGGCAGTGAGTCCTGGCACAACACGAGCAGTGAGTCCCAGAACAACATGGGCAGTGAGTCCAGAACAACACATTTAGTGAGTCCTGGAACAACACGGGCAGTGTGTCCCAGAAAAAGACGGACAGAGAGTCCTGGCACAACACGGACAATGAGTCCCAGAACAACGCGGGCAGTGAGTCCCTAAACAACACCGACACAGACTCCCAGAATAACATGGGCAGTGAGTCTTGGAACAACACGGGAAGCGAGTACCGGAAGAACACGGGCAGCAAGTCCAAGAACAACACAGCAGTGAGTCCCAGAATCACACGGACAGCGAGTCCTAGAACAACACGGGTAGTGATTCCCAGAACAACACGGACAGTGGGTCCCAGAAGACCCTGGGAAGCGAGTCCCAGAACAACACGGTCAGTGAGTCCCAGAACAACACGGGCAGTGAATCCTGGGACAACACGGGCAGCGAGACCCAAAACAACACGTGCAGTGAGTCCTGGAACAAGGCGGGCAGTGAGTCCCAGAACGACACTGGCAGTGAGTCCCAGAACAACACGAGCAGCGAGTTCCTGAACAAAATGGGCAGTGAGTCCCAGAACAACCCGGGCAGTGAGTCCTGGTACAACACGGGTAGCGAGTCACAGAACAACACGGGCAGCGAGTCCCAGAACACCACAGACTGTGAGTCCTAGAACAACATGGACAGTGAGTCCCAGAACGTCATGGGCATTGGTTCCCAGAACAGCATGGGCAGTGAATCCTGGAACAACATGTGCAGTGAATCCTGGAACAACACGGGCAGTGAGTCCCAGAGCAACATGGCCAGCGAGTCCCAGAACAACACGGACAGTGGGTCCCAGAACAACATGGGCAGATTGTCTGCAAACAGTGCAGTGAGCCCCAGAATAACACGGGCAGTGAGTCCTGAAACAACGCTTGCAGCGAGTCCCAGGACAACACAGGCAGTGAGTCCCAGAACAACACAGTGAGTCCCGAAACAACACCGACTGACACTCCCCGAATAACATGGGCAGTGAGTCCCGGAACAACACGGGCAGCAAGTCCAAGAACAACATGGGCAGTGAGTCCCGGAACAACACAGGCAGTGAGTCCCAGAACAACACGGTCAGTCAGTCCCAGAACAGCATGGGCAGTAAATCCCAGAAAAAGATGGGCAGTAAGTCCCAGAACAACACGTGGAGTGAGTCCTGGAACAACACGGGCAGTGAGTCCCAGAGTAACACCAGCAGTGCGTCCCATTACAACACGGTCAGTCAGTCCCAGAACAACACGGTCAGTGAGTCCAAGAACAACACGTGGAGTGAGTCCTGGAACAGCACGGGCAGTGAGTCCCAGTACAACATGTGCAGTGAATCTCAGAACAACATGGGCAGATAGTTCGAGAACAACACGGGCAATGAATCCCTGAACAGCACGGGCAATGATTCCTTGAACAACGCGGGCAGCGGGGCATGGAACAATACCTATAGTGAGTCCCAGAATAACACGGGCAGTGAATCCCAGAAGAACCTGCATAATGTGAGTCCCAGAACAAACTGGGCAGTGAGTCCCACAACAACACGGACAGTGAGTCCTGGAACAACACGGGCAGCGAGTTCCAGAACAACATGGTCTGCGAGTCCCGGAGCAACACGGGTAGAGAGTCCCACAACAACACGGTCAGTATGTCCCAGAACAACACGGAATGTGAGTCCCAGAACAACATGGGCAGTGAGCTCCTGAACAAAATGGGCAGTGAGTCCCAGAACAACACGGGCAGTGAGTCCCGGAATCACACGGTCAGTATGTCCCTGAACAACACGGACAGTAGGTCCCACAACAACACGGTAGTGAGACACAGAACAACACGGGCAGTGAGTCGCAGAACAACTTGGGCAGAAAGTCCCAGAAAAACATGAGTAGTGAGTCCCAGAACAACACGTTCAGTGAGTCCTGGAACAACACGGGCAGTGTGTCCCAGAAAAAGACGAGCAGTGAGTCCTGGCACAACACGGGCAGTGAGTCCCAGAACAACACGGACAGTGGGTCCCAGAAGAACCTGGGCAGCGAGTCTTGGAACAACACGGGAAGCGAGTCCCGGACGAACACGGGCAGCAAGTCCAAGAACAACACGGCAGTGAGTCCCAGAACCACACGGACAGCGAGTCCTAGAACAACACGGGTAGTGATTCCCAGAACAACACGGACAGTGGGTCCCAGAAGACCCTGGGAAGCGAGTCCCAGAACAACACGGTCAGTGAGTCCCAGAACAACACGGGCAGTGAGTCCGGGAACGACACGGTCAGTATGTCCCTGAACAACACGGACAGTGAGTCCCACAACAACACGGTAGTGAGACACATAACAATACGGGCAGTGAGTCGCAGAACAACTTGGGCAGAAAGTCCCAGAAAAACATGAGTAGTGAGTCCCAGAACAACACGTTCAGTGAGTCCTGGAACAACACGGGCAGTGAGTCCTGGCACAACACGAGCAGTGAGTCCCAGAACGACACGGGCAGTGAGTCCAGAACAACACATTTAGTGAGTGCTGGAACAACACATTTAGTGAGTCCTGGAACAACACGGGCAGTGTGTCCAAGAAAAAGACGGACAGAGAGTCCTGGCGCAACACGGACAATGAGTCCCAGAACAACGCGGGCAGTGAGTCCCTAAACAACACCGACACAGACTCCCAGAATAACATTGGCAAAGAGTCTTGGAACAACACGGGAAGCGAGTACCGGAAGAACACGGGCAGCAAGTCCAAGAACAACACTGCAGTGAGTCCCAGATCCACACGGACAGCGAGTCCTGAAACAACACGGGTAGTGATTCCCAGAACAACACGGACAGTGGGTCCCAGAAGACCCTGGGAAGCGAGTCCCAGAACAACACGGTCAGTGAGTCCCAGAACAACACGGGCAGTGAATCCTGGGACAACACGGGCAGCGAGACCCAAAACAACACGTGCAGTGAGTTCTGGAACAAGGCGGGCAGTGAGTCCCAGAACGACACTGGCAGTGAGTCCCAGAACAACACGAGCAGCGAGTTCCTGAACAAAATGGGTAGTGAGTCCCAGAACATCCCGGGCAGTGAGTCCTGGAACAACACGGGCAGCGAGTCCCAGAACAACACGGGCAGCGAGTCCCAGAACACCACAGACTGTGAGTCCTAGAACAACATGGACAGTGAGTCCCAGATCGTCATGGGCATTGGTTCCCAGAACAACATGGGCAGTGAGTCCCAGAACACACGGGCAGTGAGCTCCTGAACAAAATGGGCAGTGAGTCCCAGAACAATACGGGCAGTGAGCTCCTGAACAAAATGGGCAGTGAGTTCCAGAACAACATGGTCAGCGAGTCCCGGAACAACACGGGTAGCGAGTCCCACAACAACACGGTCAGTATGTCCCTGAACAACACGGACAGTGAGTCTTAGAACAACACGGTAGTGAGACACAGAACAACACGGGCAGTGAGTCGCAGAACAACATGGGCAGAAGGTCCCAGAAAAAACATGAGTAGTGAATCCCAGAACAACACGTTCAGTGAGTCCTGGAACAACACGGGCAGTGTGTCCCAGAAAAAGACGAGCAGTGAGTCCTGGCACAACACGGGCAGTGAGTCCCAGAATAACACATTTAGTGAGTCCTGGAACAACACGGGCAGTGTGTCCCAGAAAAAGACGGGCAGTGAATCCTGGCACAACACGGACAATGAGTCCCTAAACAACACCAACAGAGACTACCAGAATAACATGGGCTGTGAGTCCTGGAACAACACGGGAAGTGAGTCCCTGAAGAACACCGTCAGCAAGTCCAAGAACACCACGGCAGTGAGTCCCAGAACCACACGGATAGCGAGTCCTAGAACAACACGGGTAGTGATTCCCAGAACAACACGGACAGTGGGTCCCAGAAGACCCTGGGAAGCGAGTCCCAGAACAACACGGTCAGTGAGTCCCAGAACAACACGGGCAGTGAATCCTGGGACAACACGGGCAGCGAGACCCAAAACAACACGTGCAGAGAGTCCCGGAACAACGCGGGCAGTGAGTCCCAGAATGATACTGGCAGTGAGTCCCAGAACAACACGAGCAGCGAGTTCCTGAACGAAATGGGCAGTGAGTCCCAGAACAACCCGGGCAGTGACTCCTGGAACAACACGGCAGCGAGTCCCAGAACAACACGGGCAGCGAGTCCCAGAACACCACAGACAGTGAATCCTAGAACAACATGGACAGTGAGTCCCAGAACGTCATGGGCATTGGTTCCCAGAACAGCATGGGCAGTGAATCCTGGAACAACATGTGCAGTGAATCCTGGAACAACACGGGCGGTGATTCCTGGAACAACACGGACAGTGAGTCCCAGAGCAACATGGGCAGCGAGTCCCAGAACAACCCGAACAGTGGGTCCCAGAACAACATGGGCAGATTGTCTGCAAACAGCATGGGCAGTGAGCCCCAGAATAACACGGGCAGTGAGTCCTGAAACAACGCTTGCAGCGAGTCCCAGGACAACACAGGCAGTGAGTCCCAGAACAACACAGTGAGTCCCGAAACAACACCGACTGACACTCCCCGAATAACATGGGCAGTGAGTCCCGGAACAACACGGGCAGCAAGTCCAAGAACAACATGGGCAGTGAGTCCCGGAACAACACAGGCAGTGAGTCCCAGAACAACACGGTCAGTCAGTCCCAGAACAGCATGGGCAGTAAGTCCCAGAAAAAAAGACGGACAGAGAGTCCTGGCACAACACGAGCAATGAGTCCCAGAACAACGCGGGCCGTGAGTCCCTAAACAACACCGACAGAGACTCCCAGAACAACATGGGCAGCGAGTCCCAGAACAGCACGGACAGTCAGTCCAAGAACAACATGGGCAGTAAGACCCAGAACAACATGTACAGTGAGTCCTGGAACAACACGGGCAGTGTGTCCCAGAAAAAGACGGACAGAGAGTCCTGGCACAACACGGACAATGAGTCCCAGAACAACGCGGGCAGTGAGTCCCTAAACAACACCGACACAGACTCCCAGAATAACATGGGCAGTGAGTCTTGGAACAACACGGGAAGCGAGTACCGGAAGAACACGGGCAGCAAGTCCAAGAACAACACAGCAGTGAGTCCCAGAATCACACGGACAGCGAGTCCTAGAACAACACGGGTAGTGATTCCCAGAACAACACGGACAGTGGGTCCCAGAAGACCCTGGGAAGCGAGTCCCAGAACAACACGGTCAGTGAGTCCCAGAACAACACGGGCAGTGAGTCCAGAACAACACGTTTAGTGAGTCCTGAAACAACACGGGCAGTCTGTCCCAGAAAAAGACGGACAGTGAGTCCTGGCACAACACGGGCAATGAGTCCCAGAACAACGCGGGCCGTGAGTCCCTAAACAACACCGACAGAGACTCCCAGAATAACATGGGCAGTGAGTCCCAGAATAACACGGCACTGAGTCCCAGAACAACATAGGAAGCGAGTCCCAGAACAACACAGGTAGTGAGTACCAGAACAACATGGGCAGTGTGTCCCAGAAAAAGACGGGCAGTGAGTCCTGGCACAACACGGGCAGTGAGTCCCAGAACAACACGGGCAGTGAGTCCAGAACAACACGTTTAGTGAGTCCTGGAACAACACGGGCAGTGTGTCCCAGAAAAAGACGGACAGAGAGTCCTGGCACAACACGAGCAATGAGTCCCAGAACAACGCGGGCAGTGAGTCCCTAAACAACACCGACAGAGACTCCCAGAACAACATGGGCAGCGAGTCCCAGAACAGCACGGACAGTCAGTCCAAGAACAACATGGGCAGTAAGACCCAGAACAACATGTACAGTGAGTCCTGGAACAACACGGGCAGCGAGTCCCAGAACAACACGGGCAGCGAGTCCCAGAACGTCATGGGCATTGATTCCCAGAACAGCATGGGCAGTGAATCCTGGAACAACATGGGCAGTAAGTCCTGGAACAACACGGGCAGTGATTCCTGGAACAACACGGACCATGAGTCCCAGAGCAACATGGGCAGCGAGTCCCAGAACAACGCGCACAGTGGGTCCCAGAACAACATGGGCAGTAAGTTCCAGAAAAACATGGACAGTGAGTCCGAAAACAACAAGTGCAGCGAGTCCCAGAACAATACGGAAGTGAGTCCCACAACAACACGGGCAGTGAGCTCCTGAACAAAATGGGAAGTGAGTCCCAGAACAACATGGTCAGCGAGTCCCGGAACAACACGGGTAGCGAGTCCCACAACAACACGGACAGTGAGTCCCAGAACAACACGGCAGTGAGTCCCAGAACAACACGGGAAGCGAGTCCCAGAACAACACAGGTAGTGAGTCCCAGAACAACACGGGCAGTGAGTCGCAGAACAACACGGGCAGTGAGTCCAGAACAACACGTTTAGTGAGTCCTGAAACAACACGGGCAATGTGTCCCAGAAAAAGACGGGCAGTGAGTCCTGGCACAACACGGGCAATGAGTCCCAGAACAACGCGGGCCGTGAGTCCCTAAACAACACCGACAGAGACTCCCAGAATAACATGGGCAGTGAGTCCTGGAACAACAAGGGCAGTGAGTCCCAGAACAACACGGACAGCGAGTCCCAGAACAACGCTGTCTGTGAATCTCAGAACAACATTGTCAGCAAGCTCTGGAACAACACGGGCAGCGCGTCACTGAACGACACGGGCAGATTGCCTGCAAAAAACATGGGCAGCGAGTCCCAGAACAACACGGGCAGTGAGTCCCAGAACAACACGGGCACTGAGTCCTTGAACAACACAGACAGTGAGTCCCAGAAGAACACGGGCAGTGAGTCCCAGAACAACACGGGCACTGAGTCCTTGGACAACACAGACAGTGAGACCCAGAACAACACGGGCAACGAGGCCTGGAAAAAAGCGGGCAGTGAGTCCCAGAACAACACGCGCACTGAGTCCCGCAAAAACACGGCTAGTGAGTCCCAGACCAACACGGGCAGTGAGACCCAGAAGAACATGGGCAGTGTGTCCCAGATCAACATGGGCAGGGAGTCCTGGAACAGCACGGGCAGTGAGTCCTGGAAC
>NW_025214556.1:44426-46000 GCF_004010195.1 Chiloscyllium plagiosum | reverse complement strand
CTACATTTCCCTCTGACTAAAGGACCGAACACTATGGACAATTTATCATGACCATTTCACCTGACCTGCACATCTTTGGATTGTGGGAGGAAACCAGAGCACCCGGCGACACAGACACAGGGAGAATGTACAAACTCCACACATACAGTCGAGCAGGAATTGAGCCTGGGTCCCCGGTGCAGCAATGCTAACCACTGAGGCACTGTGCCAGCCCATTAGCTCCAAAAATACCATCGCTGATTAAGATAACAGTAATTTTTATTTACTAAATTCTCCGATGGTGATGGGATTTGAACTCAGATATCATCTATGGAGCAAACTGACAGTAACACCTCTGCTGAACTGAGTAAGGAGGCCTCGTGACTCAGCGGGTGGCGTTCATGATTCTGAGATAGAGGCCTCGGGTTTGGGTCAAGGAAGGTGTGTTCACATGTCACCAGACTGAGTGAGTAAATTCTTCCAATGCTGGCCAATGACAGTGGGAGAGATTCCAAGAGAGCCATTTAATGGAGGGAAATTGGTGCTAATACCATTACCCTCCACAGCTCCAGGCTGCACCAAGAGTGTGGTGGAATACTGCCTATTGGCCCTGGATGGGTGCAGCTCCAACAACACTCAAGGAGATCGACACCATCCAGGGCAAAGCAGTCCCCACTTGATTGGCACCACGATCCCCACCCTCCATCACCGATGCTCAGGAGCAGCAGTGTGCACTGTCTACAGGAGGCACTGCAGAAATTCACCCTGAGACCCTTGGAGAGCACCTTCCAAACCCACAACCCCCTTCCACCTAGATGGACCAGGGCAGCAGATACATGGGAACACCACCCCATTCAAGTTCCCCTCCAAACCACTCACCGCCCTGACTTGGAAATATATCGCCTTTCTGGGTCAAAATCCTGGATTTCCCTCCTTAAGGGCATTGTGTGTCTACCCTACAGCACATGGACTGCGGTGGGTCAAGCAGCTCACCCCCCACCTTCTCAAGGGGCAACGAGGGACGGGCAATAAATGCTGACTCAGCCAGTGATGCTCATGACCCACAAGTGAATAAGAAACAGCAGGTGACAGAGTATGTTCGCATCCTAGAAATTTTAAATCGATCGAATTGAAACTCCACTAGCAACGGTGGTATGATTTGAAGCCATGTTCCCCATACTACTAGCCCCAACCTCTGGTTTACTAGCCCAGTGGCATTGTCACTACGCCATGACCATCCACCTTTCGTGGTCAGAAATACAATGAGAAAAAATTCTGATGGTGCAATACGCGACACTATGAGCCACAGACAGACAACGTGGAACTAAATGGAACAGTACAGAGTCCAGAACCTTCCAGAACATTTCCTTAGAGTTCTGGGGACTCGTCCCACACCCATCAGCCTCTAGCCTTCCTGCACCCTCACACCTCAGGAACCCTGACCCCTCCCATAACCCGACCCCCTCACACACTCCCCACACCTCACACACACAACCTCACACACCCCCACCCCGCACACACCCCCATCCCTTCACACACACACCCTCACACATCCCCTCTCACACGCCCACCCCTCTCACACCCCCACCCCCTCA
>NW_025214556.1:24152-37663 GCF_004010195.1 Chiloscyllium plagiosum | reverse complement strand
TGGGTGGAGTATTGTGTGGGTGGGGGATGGGGTTGGTCAGAGGTCCAGGATGTAGTCTCAGGGAGTAGCAGTGAGTCAGTTGCATTATTGTGGGTCCTTTGCTCCGTTCCGGATTTCGGGAACAGCCTCTGTCCCTGTGTTTGATATCTCAGCCAGTTCCTGGAGGGTGGTGCCCTGACACTGGTTCGTGAGGCCTCAGGGAATTGGGTCCTCACACCCTCCACCAGATGGGCCCAGACTAAACATCAAATCCCTGAGCATGGGAGATAATTCCTTTTTAAAAATATCCATTTAACTGAGGGATGTAAATGGTGGCAGAAACTGTGCAACATTTCACAAGAAAAACAACTCCGACACAAGGACTCAGAGGGAGGGACTCCTGTAGCTGTTTCAATTCCTGAACTTGGAGTTTAAACTCATCCAACATTTCATACAAGTGATGTCTCGATGGAGCAGGATGCGATTCCCGAGGACTGAGGTGATCTTCTCTACCTTCATTAGAATATTAAGTTATTCAATATAAATTCATTTAAAACTTTCACAACTACCAGCTCTCACCAATCAACTGTTGGCCTAGAGTGGATATCTGAATTTTAAGGTTAAGTGAAATTAAACTAGGATGAACTGAGTCTTGAGCCTCCTTAAAAGGTACCAATTTTAGAATTGTACAAACTGAAATACCTAGAACATGGAACAGTACAGGCCATTCGGCCAAACTTTGCAACCAATCTGAAACTTGTCTATCCTACACTATTCCATTTCCGTCCATATGTTCATCCAATGATCATTCAAATGCCCTTCAAATTGGCGAGTCTATTACTGTTGCACACCCCTACTACTCTCTGAGTAAAGAAACTACTCTGACATCTGTCCTTTATCTATTACCCCTCAATTTAAAGCTATGTCCCCTTGTGCTAGCCATCACCATCCGAGGAAAAAGGCTCTCCCTGTCCACCGTATCTAACCCCTGATTATCTGATATGTCTCTATTAAGTCACCTCTCAACCTTCCTCTAATGAATCCGAGGAAAAAGGCTCTCCCTGTCCACCGTATCTAACCCCTGATTATCTGATATGTCTCTATTAAGTCACCTCTCAACCTTCCTCTAATGAAAACAGCCTCTAGTCCCTCAGCCTTTCCTCATAAGACCTTCCCTCCATACCAGGCAACATCCTAATAAATCTCCTCTGCCCCCTTTCTAAAGCTTCCACATCCTTCCTATAATTTGGTGACCAGAACCGTACACAATACTCCAAATGCAGCCGGACCAGAGTTTTGTACAGGTGCAGCATGACCTTGTGGCTTCGAAATTCAATCCCTCTGCCAATAAAACCTAATACACCGTATGCCTTCTTAACAACCCTATCAACCTGGGTGGCAACTTTCAGGGATCTATGTACATGGACACCGAGATCTCTCTGCTCATCTACACTACCAAGAATCTTACCATTAGCCCAGCACTCTTTATTCCTGTTGCTCCTTCCAAAGTGAATTACCTCACACTTTTCCACATTAAACTCCATTTGCCACCTCTCAGCCCAGCTCTGCAGCTTACCTATGTCCCTCTGTAACCTGCAACATCCTTCAGCACTATCCACAACTCCACCAACCTTAGTGTCATCTGCATATGTGCTGACCCATCCTTCTACACTGACATCCAGATCATTTATAAAAATGATAAACAGCAGTGGCCCCAAAACAGATGCTTGTGGTCCACCACTAGTAACTGAAATCCAGGATGAACATTTCCCATCAGCCACCACCCTGTCTTTTTTCAGCTAGCCAATTTCTGATTCAAATCACTAAATTATCCTCAATCCCATGCTTCTGTATTTTCTGCAATAGCCTACCGTGGGGAACCTTATCAAATGCCTTACTGAAATCCATTGACACCACATCAACCGCTTTACCCTCATCCACCTGTTTGGTCAGCTTCTCAAAGAACTCAACAAGGTTTGTGAGGCATGACCTACCCTTCACAAAACCATGTTGACTATCTTTAATCAATTTATTCCTCTCTAGATGATTAAAAATCCTATCTCTTATAATCCTTTCCAACATTTTACCCACAACCGAAGTAAGGCCTACTATAATTACCAGGGTTGTCTCTATGCCCTTTTTTGAACAAGGGACAACATTTACTTTCCTCCAGTCTTCTGACATTATTCCCGTAGACAATGAAGACATAAAGATCAAAGCCAAAGGCTCTGCAATCTCCTCCCTAGCTTCCCAGAGAATCCTCGGATAAATCCCATCCGGCCCAAGGGACCTATCTATTTTCACACTTTCCAGTAATGCTTTCTAGCATTACATTTAGCACTTCCCCTATCTCCTCGGACTCTGAGCACAACTTCCCACTACTGTCCTTGATTGGCCCTAATCTTACTCTCGTCATTCTTTTAGTCCTGACATACCTATAGAAAGCTTTAGGGTTTTTCTTTGATCCTATCTGCCAACAACTTCTCATGTCCCCTTCTGGCTCTTCTTAGCTCCCCCTTTAGGTCTATTAGACAAACTACAATAAACTACACGTCTGTGTCACTTGTGCAGCAGGACCTGCCACAGAATGAAGAACTCCCACTGGCTTTTTCGACGACTGCTTTCAATTGGCGGGGTATTGACCTGTAAACCAGACTGAGAGAAACCTCACTGCTACCATCCCCAAAACAATCTGAACAACTGCACTGCCAGTGCATTAATGAGTCAGGAATTTACTTTAAATATTGTGTGTGAAGTTATTTACAGAGAGATCCATGGCCTGGGACAGATGCCCATGACAGTGGTGCCCAGGACAGGGTCAGGGGGAACAAGGTGGTGATTCTGATGCCCACACTCGCTGTGGTCAGGATTGGGCACTGACATTGTCCTTCTTCAGCTTGTTCTGTTCTCGGTGTTTCTTCTCTTCCTCCTCAGCCTTTCTCATCCACAGAATGATCTCAGCTCTTCTTTGCTCCTCTGACCGTTTTGGCATCAGGTTGGCTGTATCTTTCAGTCTCGTCCTTTTTGTTATAGTCTGCTCTTTGAAACATTTCTCGTCTTGTAAAGGTGGACTCTTCCCTTTCTTTGAATTCTTCCGGCCATCCTTCTCTTTCTGCCTCTCCTTTCCCTGTTTCAGAGTTTCCTGAGGAAGGTTCTGGATGTTGGACACTGAGTGACAATCTGCCCCAGTCACTCCTGCCTCTTCCTGCCTCTGACCAGCGGGTGAGATGTCCTCTTGTGTCAAATTCTCAGGCTCTGTTCAGAGACACAAATAATTAGATGCGCAAACTATTTTTCACATTATTCTACACAAAGCTCACATTCTGATGGAGTAAAATATCTAAAACAATTCAAAGGAGTTATTATTAAACAGAAATTGGTGCTGAGAACGTTCGTGTGACACTCTGAGATCAGTCGGGAAATGGGAGGTGGTTTAAGAAATCGCAGATGAAAGACTGAACAGCAATCTAGGCTTGTTCAATAGATCATTTCGGTTGCATGACACTGTGATTTTTTGCTATAAATTCTGCGTCTTATGATCTTGCTCCATGGTTACCTCTTGATGAAGGAGCAGTGCTCTGAAAGCTAGTGCTTCCAAATAAACCTGTGTGATTTTTAACTTTGTCCACCCCAGTCCAACACCAGGACCCCTACATCAGGGATGAACAAAGTCATGGTTGAAGTTATCTGCAGCAGATGAGCTGAGACAAACAAGATGCTCGACAGAGTTGAGTGAGGGAAGTGGAGGTGGAGGGAGCGGCCGAAACATAATCAGGAGCTCAAACATGAAACAGAGATTGTCAACTGTCTGTTTATTCTTCAGAATTTTGTGACTGTTGTTATGGACTAGGCCAGATCCCTCAAAACCTCTGTCAGCAGGTAGCCCAGACTGTAACTTTGCTATTTGTTTCACAAGGTGTAGTGAATATTCCTGGTGAGAATTAGCTGGGCCAACTGCCAAGTTTTAAACAACGTTTATTTACAAAATTATGGAATGAAACACAAAAAACAGGAAATAGAATACCGATAACTTATCCTATCCAAACCCGACATAACGATGCTATTCCAGAAACACACACATCTCTGATCACAAACAGTAAAACACAGCACAGGCCATTTGCAGTTTGAAATCAGAAGGGCAGGAGGAGAGAGAGTGCCCAGCCTTTCTTTACACACACAGCTACTGAACTGAACCAAAACGCCTCAGCTGCCAGGACTGGCCACTCCCCTTTCATTATACAAGTTACTTCTACACCATGAAAGCCATAGACCTGAGGTATCCTCTCTTTAGGGGGAAACAAAAAGGGCCCCAATAAACTGTTCATCTCTGCACCACTTCAGCCGCTTGGAGCCTGGGCTGTTTTATGGCCCCTCTGAAACAAATCAAGGACACAGTAACTTTGACAAAAAGGACCAGCTTTGTGACACTGGGCCAGCATTTATTGTCTGTCCCTAGTTGCCCCCTTAAGAAGGTGGCGGTGAGCTGCCTTCTTGAACCGCTGCAGTCCATGTGCTGTGGCTAGACCCACAGTATCCTCAGGGAGGGAATTCCAGGATTTTGATCCAGCGATACTGAAGGAACAGCAATATATTTCCAGTCAGGATGGTGAGTGGCTTGGAGGGGAACTTGCAGCAGGTGGTGTTCCCATGTATCTGCTGCCCCTGTCCTTCTCAATGGATGCGGCTGGGGTTTGGAAGGTGCTGTCTGAGGATCTTTGGTGAATTTTTGCAGAGCATCTTGTAGATGGTACACACTGCAAGATGTGCATTGGTGATGGAGGGAGTGGATGTGGTGCCAATCAAGCACAGGCTGCTTTGTCCTGGATGGTGTCGAGCTTCTTGAGTGTTGTTGGAGCTGCCCCCATCCAGGGCAAGTGGGGAGTATTCTCTCACCCTCCTGCCTTGTGCCTTGTAGATGGTGGACAGGCTTTGGGGAGTCAGGAGGTAAGTTACTTGCTGCAACCTCTGACCAGCTCTGGAAGCCACAGCATTTAAATGGTTAATCCCTTCATTAATTGATTAATAGTATCTACTGATTAATAGTAACCCTCTATTTTGGGATTTTGAGATTGTGTCAGGGGTTGGTGGACGCTTGGACCCAGAAACAGAAATGAACTCAGTTTCTCGTTTGGAGGCAGCTTTTCTTCACCATTGTTTTAAAATAAATTGATGGTGATTTGAGAAAAGGAGTGGGATTTCAGTAAAAGATGCTTTCTGAAGGTCCCAGTCCTAATTAATTGAGAGTGTGATTCCCATCAGGATTTCTTCAATTCTCAAATTTAAGCAGGAAATCATTTTATCAGTAATAACACAATCAGAAAACATAGAAACAGAAGATGTTAAATATACAGAGGCAAGGGTTACCTCCTAAGTAGAAGACTCTGGAATCGATACAGGTGGTGAAGGGTGGCCTGGTATCTGTTGGGGAGTATTGACAGGTTACTGTGACAGGGAGCTGCGACAATGATCCTGGGCTGCAAATCAATCCCTCCTCTTCCAGGAGGCAAGTTTCAAACATAAAAATATTGAAAATAATTAACAGTGCTAATAAATATATCATACAACAGATGTTAAATGACTTTAATACCGACAAATCCATTCTCCAGTTTTGCGTTAACAGTTAAGTTCTTAAATCGAACAGGGCAAAACACTCATCTGAGCTGAGCTGGGAAAATGGAAAATGCACAATGAGTGAGCACAATAGCTGACAAAAATGATGATAAAATTGAACAACAGCAAATTTCAGTCAGTTTGGGGCTCCAGGGAGAAATGGGAGCTAATTTATGTTTGCTTTGTACTGCAATCACTCCTGGGGAGTTAGAGATTCATTTCCTGACTGTCACCACCCCACCCTCTCCACCCTCTCCACCCCCACCCTCCCCACCCCCACCCTCCCCACCCCCACCAAATGGAACCAGTGGATGGATTGTGTCCTGCTCAAGTCATTGAGTCAAGGCTCACTCATTGTTAAGTAGGTTAGGTTTATTTTCATTAGAAAAAAGGAGATTATGGGGGGAACCTAATTGAGGTTTACAAAATCATGAAGGGTATAGACAGGGTGGATAGAGACAAGCTTTTTCCCAGGGTGAGGGATTCAATAACGAGAGGTCACGCTTTCAAGGTTAGAGGTGAAAAGTTTAAGGAGGATACATGCAGAAAGTACTTCACACAGAGGGTGGTAGGTGCCTGGAACGCGTTGCCAGCAGAGGTGGTAGAGGCAGGCAGGGTAGATTCATTTAAGATGTGTCTGGACAGAAGCATGAGTAGGTGGGGAGCAGAGGGATACAGATACTTAGGAATTGACCGACAGGTTTAGGCAGTACATTTGGATTGGAGGCTTGGAGGGCTTGGAGGGCCGAAGGGCCTGTTCCTGGGCTGTAAATTTTCATTGTTCTTTGTTCTATTCCCCAACTCCCCCCCCCCCCCCTTTCCTTTTCAATCTCTCCTGTCTGTCTGTCTGTCTGTCTAGCTGCCACACTCTCTACGTCAGCTGTTTCTTTGTTCCCCTGACTGTCCTCCTCCTGAGCCTATTTCTGATAACCTTTGGTATTTCTGCAGGATGGGAAAGGTGGTCTTTGTTGTACTACCCTGGACAAGGTGAAGTGAGCTCACCCTCACTGCTTTCCCACAAACTCTTCTCCGTCAAAACATTCAGAATGTTTCCTCCTTTGGGATCCTTCTTCCAATCTCCACATTCCCATTTGTCTCTCTCCGGAGAGCCTGTGTCTCTCTGTGATCCTTTCTGAATATGGGAATAAAACATCCTTTCCATTTATTTTACAAACCATTCTGTACGATTCTGCATTGATGTTCTTATGAACTATTTACATCTCATTTCTAAACAACTTCATTAGCTGTTCAGTAACTTTGAAATCAAAACAGAAATTGCTGGTGAAACTCCACAGGTCAGGCAGCATTGTTGGAGAGAGAAACAGTTAATGACTGATCCAGTGACTCTTCTTCAGAAAGGAAGTATTTTTGGATGTCTGGAGATGGGAAAGGCACTAAAGAAATGCAAACCTTTCTTAATGCCACACACACTGACACAGCCAGAAACAGAATCGTAACTCAGTGATTAGCTGTTAGAATAACTCAGTAAAGGTTTCAAAAACAAAAACAGACATTGCTGAAAAAATGAAGGGTTATACCCAAAACATTGACTTCTCCACCTCCTGATGCTGCCTGGCCTGCCGTGTTCCTCCAGCCTCCTGCTGCCTACTTTGGATTCCAGCATCTGTAGGTTTGTTTTGTCTCGAAGAAACTAATCAGGTCTGGCAGCAGCTATGGAAAGAAAGTAGAATTAATGTTTCAGGTCACTGAAACCCAAAACATTGACTCTGTTTCTCTGTGCACAGATGCTACCAGACCCATTGCGTTTCTCCAGCAATTTCTGTTTTTGTTTCTGTTTTCCAGAATTTTTAGTTATGTAAAGGTAATAATTCCCCAGAAATGTTCTCATAGTCATACAGCACGGAAACAGTCCCTTCGGTCCAACCAGTCCATGCCGAACATAATCCCAAACTGACCTAGTCCCACCTGCCTGCTCCTAGGGAGGGTCAGAGACACAGACCCACTTCCCCACCCACTCCCATCACAAATTGAAAGGAGGAGTTTTGGCTGGTTATTTCAGTCTGAACTTTGACTTAAACTCCCTCTCACTCTATCCAGGAATATAGGAACAGGCCAGTCAGCTCCTCAGGGCTGTCCCATCATTCCATCAAGGCTGATCTGGGGCCTATACCTGCCTTTGGCCCATATTCTTTAATACCTTTGCTAAACAAAAGATTATCAAGCTCAGTTTTAAAATGAACAACCAATCCAGCATCCACTGCTGCTTGTGGGAGGGAGTTCCAAGCCCTTTCCAACATTGTGTGCATGCAGGTTTTCCAAACATCTCTCTTGGTGCTAATTCTCAGGTTATGCCCCCTTGTCTTTTCCTGTTAATGCTCCCCAGATACACTACACCCTCCTCCCACACTGCCCAGGAAGTGTGTGATAAAGTGATGAAAGGATTACTGAAGTCTTCAGGTGGGCGCTGGATCTTCGGAGTTGAGCCAGCTCCCGGCCTGGACAGTGTTTGCGATGTGCCTCCTCCTGGAGCAGGTGAACAATCTTCACCCACTGCTGAAAGACTTCCTGCTCACAGTCCGGCTGCACGTACAGCTGCAGGTAAAAGCTGCGCCCACTGGCCAGGGTCACTTTTAACCTGTGCTTCTGTTTGTGAAATACGGAAAGTTTCACCAGCTTCAGAGGAAGGAGGCTGTTGGTAAACAGTGTAAGACGTTACTGTCACTTATTACTGGAAGGTTAAACACTGCATTCTCTAATCTCTAGCTATTGTAAACTGCTCTGGAAATTAACTTCTCCCCGCCAGTTCTGTCAGTCAGGGTGAGAGGAGCAACACTGAAGAAACACCATCGGCTCCTAGCTCCATCTACAACACAACACCATCCCAGTGTGGGACACGGTCCACTAGCAGTCCCCCAGTGGCGTCAGATTATGTCCCTTTTATGGTTTCACCCTCAGCTGATGGGGCATAGCCGGTTAAGGGGACAGTTCATCATTATTTTCTGAAGGCAGCTCAGGGTGGCCATTCAGAAAAGCTGAAAGAGCCCAGTGCTGTCCAAATTGTCCAAACGAACCTACATCCAGAACCTCAACCTGAGCTACAAATCTTCTCAAAACTCGCTGTTCTGAATAAATTCTCACCCCTTCAGCTCCAGACGGTGTTCTGGGGTAAAGTCAGTATCTGAGGGTGATGGTTGCGATTGAGCAGTTTCCGAACACCAGGAATTCATTGGGGATGGGGCCAAAGACCATGGAAGAACCGCTGAGCTCTTTCCAAACAGAGGATCCGAGGACAAGGAGGAATCCTGGCTGCTTAGCTCCCGGGTAGCTGGCTGTTCGCTGGGTCTAGCTAAGAGCATCACATCAGGGAGATGGAGATCAGGGTTAGTAGATGTCAGTCCAATGGTCACAATGGACACTTGGTTGTGAATGTTGATTACTTGACCTTTTTTTGTGATCTGCCAAACAGAGAAAGCTGCAGGTGAGTGAGTGTAGGACACTAACATTCACTAACAGTCTCTCAGCCTCTAAGTCACAGAGGAACACTGGGTTCAATGTAATCCACTCTGACAATGGCTGTTCTCTTTGTCCCACATCATTTGCCTTTGTCTGTAATTGGGAGTGTTTCAGTCAATATCCTAACAACTGGGTCAATGCAGACACTTCCCAGGGTGGGGGGAGAAATTCAAATCAACAAAAATGGAGAAAAAGATGAAAGTCAGAAACAACCTCTAACTCCAACAGAAAAATCACAAGATGAGGTGACAGCAGCAAAAGGAAAGGGAAAAGAGAACTTTAAAAAATATTTTCTAATCAACTTGCTCAGGGATGCTATGACCCACCTCTGGAGCAGGTGAGAATCAAATCCAGGTTGCCTAGCTCAGAGGTAGGGACACTATGACGGCACCACATACTTGGCTGATGTGAGGGAGAATGTGAGCAATTGAATACTGACTTAGAAAAAAACAGAAGGAAGAAACTGGAGCCAATTGACGGGCAGTTTTCATGGAGCAAGGAGTCACTGTTTTGACTTGTTCAGAATTGATTGACTTGGTGGGGGGTGAATATTTCTGTTTGTTAAAACATTTGCATTTGTTGCCTTCTGTAGAGACTTGATTCACACGATCTTAAAATCAGGGCATATAGTGGCTGAGAACATTATTATGTAACTTTGAGGAAGCGGGAGGAATTAGCATCCCTATAGTGAGAAAGCAGACCATTTGACCCATCAAGTCCACACTGACCCTCCAAACAGCATCCCACCCAGACTCACTGTCTACACTATAACCCCACATTTCCCATGACTAATCCACCTAATCTGCACATCTTTGAACTATGGGAGGAAACAGGGAGAAACCCACAGAGACACAGGGAGAATGTGCAAACTCCAGTCGTACAGTGACCCGAGGCTGGAGTCGAACCCAGGTCCCTGGTGCTGGGAGACAGCAGTGCTAACCACCTGGTGCCCCCAAGTTGCCATTGATGTCATACAGATGGCATTTGAAAGTCACATGGTCGACGAATTGGTCAATTTAATGGAGATGACACAAAAGGAAATAACTTGGGGAAGGACAATGATTAAAAGACAAAGCCTCAACAGTTGAGGGATTCCCTGTTAATTTGGCAGATTCCACCACATCAACCCATTCTGGAGCCAAGGAAGAAATTCAGCCCCAGGTTCAAATATACCGAAGGGAAAGAGAACACAGAAATAGCACATGGTGACATGAACAGCCTGGGAATAACTAGTGTGACGATAATTTGAATATTTAACCTTACTTGTATGAAGTCACTCTCAAAGACTGGAGCTTTCTTAAAGAGCAGGTATTCACCATTGTAGAGATATTTCTGCAGATGCCCTGTCAGTGAGTCTGGCATTACTCCGATCTGATCTCCCAGTGGGGTGTGGTCGATGTAGGACCGCCCGGAATCCATGCAGAAACGCCTGTAGAATACTGTTCAGTGTTCAACTCCACACAGGCCCTGTCAAACAACAATTCAACCTTCGTCTGACTAATATTCACAAAATGTCTCACTGTTTTCTACATCTGAAACAGATAGCCTTGCATTTTATTCATTCAAGAGATGTGAGCATCACTGGCTGGAACCAGCATTTACTGGCTGTCCCTAGCTGCCCCCTTGAGAAGGTGGGGGTGAGCTGCCCTCTTGAACTGCTGCAGTCCATGTGCTGTGGGTAGACCCACAATGCCCTCATGGAGGGAATTCCAGGATTTCAACCCAGCGACAGTGAAGGAACGGCAATATATTTCCAAGTCAGGATGGTGACGGGCTCAGAAGGGAACTTGCAAGGGGTGATGTTCCCATGTATCTGCTGCCCTTGTCCTTCTAGATGGAAGTGGTCATGGGTTTGGAAGGTGCTATCTGAGAACCTTTGGTGAATTTCTGCAGTGCATCTTGTAGATAGTTCACACTGCTGCTACTGAGTATCAGTGTTGGAGGGAGGGGATGTCTATGGATGTGGTGCCAATCAATTGTGGGTTGCTTTGTCCCTGGATGGTGTCAAGCTTCTTGAGTGTTGTTGGAGCTGCCCCCATCCAGGGCAAGTGGGGAGTATTCCATCACACTCCTGACTTGTGCCTCAGAGATGGTGGACAGGCTTTGGGGAGACAGGAGGTGAGTTACACGCCTCTGTATTCCTAGCCTCTGACCTGTTCTCATAGACACTGTTTATGTGGCAGGTCAAATTGGGTTTTGGGTCAATGGTAACCCCTAGGGTCTTGATAGTGGGGGGAAGGGGTGGGGGTGGGAGAGGGGTGTGTGCCAAGTTACATTAAAAGTAACACCACTGAATATCAAGGAGTGGTGGTTAGATGGTCTCTTATTGGAAATGGGCATTGCCTAGCATTTGTGTGGGTTACTGTTACTTACCACTTGTCAGCCCAAGCCTGGATATTACCCAGATCTTACTGCATTTGTACACTAACTACTTCAGTATCTGAGTATGCAAACATTGAATATAGAACATTTTATCGTAGTACAGGCCCTTCAGCCCTCGATGTTGCGCCAACCCGTGGAACCAATCTGAAGCCCATCTAACCTACACTATGCAGGAGAATCGACGTTTCGGGCATAAGCCTTCCTGAAGAAGGGCTTATGCCCGAAATGTTGATTCTCCTGCTCCTTGGATGCTGCCTGACCTGCTGCACTTTTCTAGCAACACATTGTTCAGCTCCGATCTCCAGCATCTGCAGTCCTCACTTTCTCCTAACCTACACTATTCCATTTTCATCCACATGTTTATCCAATGACTATTTAAATGCCCTTAAAGTTGTAATCCCTATTACTCTCTGAGTAAAGAACCTACCCCTGATATCTGTCCTTTATCTATCACCCTTCAATTTAAAGCTATGTCCCCTTGTGCTAGCCATCACGATACAAGGAAAAAGGCTCTCCCTGTCCACCCTATCTAACACTCTGATTATCTGATATGCCTCAGTTAAGTCACGTCTCAACCTTCCTCTCTCTAAAGTCCCTCAGCCTTTCCTCATACAACCTTTCGTCCATACCAGGCAACATCCTAGTAAATCTTCTCTGAACCCTTTCTGAAACTCCATGTTTTCCTGTAATGTGGTGACCAGATGCACAAATACTCTGAGTGCGGCTGCACCAGAGTTTTGTACAGCTGCAACATGACCTCGTAGCTCTGAAACTCAATCCCTCTACCAATAAAACCTAACACACCATATGCCTTCTTACCAGCCCTATCAACCTGGGTGACAACTTTCAGGGATCTACGTACATGGACACCGAGATCTCTCTGCTCATCTACACTACCAAGAGTCTTACCATTAGCCCAGTACTCTGTATTCCTGTTGCTCCTTCCAAAGTGAATTACCTCACACTTTTCCACATTAAACTCCATTTGCCATCTCTCAGCCCAGCTCTGCAGCTTATCTATGTCCCTCTGTAACCTGCAACGTCCTTCAGCACTATCCACAACTCCACCGGCTTTAGTGTCAATCGCAAATTTACTAACCCACCCTTCTACGCCCTCATCTAGGTCATTTATAAAAATGGTAAACAGCAGTGGCCCCAAAACAGATCCTTGTGGTATATCACTAGTAACTGAACTCCAGGATCAGTATTTCCCATTAACCACCACCCTCTGTCTTCTTTCAGCTAGCCAATTTCTGATCCAAACTGCTAAGTCACCCTCAATCCCATGCTTCTGTATTTTCTGCAATAGCCTACCGTGGGGAACCTTATGAAATGCCTTACTGAAATCCATATATACCACATCAACCGCTTTACCCTCATCCACCTGTTTGGTCACCTTCTCAAAGAACTCAATAAGGTTTGTGAGGCATGACCTACCCTTCACAAAACCATGTTGACTATCCGTAATCAACTTTTTCCTAACTGGATGATTATAAATCCCATCTCTTATAATCCTTTCCAACACGTTACCCATAACCAAAGTAAGGCTCACTGGTCTATAATTACCAGCGTTGTCTCTACTCCCCTTATCGAACAAGGGGACAACATTTGCCATCCCCCAGTCTTCTGGTACTGGTTCTGTATAGATAACACCACCTAGTAGAGGGGAAGGTGACATTGTTAGAAGGCTGTGGGGAGAGCCTTAATTTGATTTGAAATGACAGCACAGAACTGAAGGGCAGTTCGACATTCTGACAGAGTCACTTGACTCGGGCTGCTGCCTGTTGCAGATAGAGCACTGCTGCAGCTTTCTGGTTTTGTTCAGCACTCTCCTGTCTGGGGCGGAGGGATTTACTAACGGCTCGTGACCTGACCCGCGAGAGAAAACTTTCGGAATTTCTCTTATCACAGGAACTGCCGAAAATATCGTCAACACTGGGGCCAGCGGAATAACTCCCGAGCAATCAGCATTTATTACAGAGAGATAGAGACAGAGGGAGGGAGAGGGAGAGGGAGAGGGAGAGAGGGAGAGGGAGGGAGAGAGAGGAGGGGAGGGAGGGAGAGAG
>NW_025214556.1:8499-13170 GCF_004010195.1 Chiloscyllium plagiosum | reverse complement strand
ATGGTCAGTCCTGACACTTTGCACCACTGTCTGTTCCGAATGTTGCCTCTGTCTCCGAGGCATATCCTGAGACGTTGCATCTTTGTCTGACGATTAGTACTCAGGGACTGCATCAATGCCAGATAGTCAACACAGAGACAATGCTCATCTTAATACGGTTACACTTGAACGAGCGCCACATTATCAATAGGCTGTCTAAAGATAGCCCATCTTTGTCAGTTTGAGCGTTTCAGTAAAACAGGGCCATATTGAGCTGGTGCCTCATAGAGGTGGGGTCAGACCTGAGTCGGTGCAACACCATTATTGGTCAGTAATGATTCATTGCCAGGTAAGCGTGTCGCTGAATAGGCAGCATTTATTGCTCATCCCTAAATTTCACAGAGGCTGGTTAAGAGTCAACAACACTACTGTGGTCTGAATGCACAGTTAGGATTGACCAAGTAAGGATGGCAGGTTCCTTCCTCATCATCGCAATGATCCAGACAGGATTTTACTAGCGATGGATAATGGATTAATGCTCACCATTAGACTCTTAATTACATATATTTTATTGAATTCAAACTGTACTGCTTGCTATGATGTGATGAGAACCCAGATCGCCAGGACATTATGTGGGCCTCTGGATAGACAGTCTAGCGATAATGCCATTAGGTGATCTCAGCTCTTTCAGAAGCTACGTACTGAGTTACAGCCTTGTTATCGGAGATGCCGTCCAATGTGTGTGTCTCATTGTCAGTGGGTCTATTCTGAGGCGAACAATCCAATTCTACTCGATAAGAGGGAGTGCTCCTGGATAACAGGGTATGTGCTGCATTCTTCGAACTGTCGGAATGTCAGAACTGAGTGGGTATCTGATTTCTGGACAGTCAACTTTGAGGAATTCGTTCATTGTCAGAGAACGAGTACTGAAGCCGGGCCTCATCATCGCAGGGTCATTTCTGATGCAGGTACTCAATGTAAGCGAGTCAGAATTAAGATAGTGGTGGGTCAGTGCTGAGATATTACAGTATTGTCAGAGGATCAGAACTGAGGGAATGCTTCATTGTCATGATTTGGCGATGGCGGTGTTGGACTGGGGTGGACAATATTAAAAATCACAGGTTATACTCCAACAGGTTGAATTGGAAGCACGCTAACTTTCAGAGCGCTGCTCCTTCATCAGTTGCGTTTTGAAGGCGCAGCGCTACAAAGCTAGGATCTGTAAACTGGTGTTGGGAGATTTTTCACCTTGCTTAATTGTCTGATGCCAGTTCTAAGGCAGTATTTATTGTCGGAATGTCAGCCCTGAGTATGTGCTCAGACGTCCTGATTGTTCGGAGAACGTCAGTCAGGTTTGAGGAATGGCCTCACCATCACCGGGTCAGTACACAGGGAGGGTCTCATTATTAAAGGCACACTGCTGAGCGAGGGTCAAAAATGTGGACAGTTAGTTTTGAAAATTTAACCAATTTCAGTGGATCAGTTCAGTGGGAGTGCCTCACTGCCAGAGGTCACGCTCTCAATGCTGAACTAACTGACTACTGATGAAAAGAGAATTTGAAGCAGGAATTGGAAATGAAAGAATTGGTGCAAAGCAGTGGAGCCCGAATGGGAGAATAGTTGCAGGAACGGCAAAATGGAAAATCTGTACAATGAACTACATCAGAAAATTGGAATATTGCACCACAATGTCAGAGAATGGCAACAATATCTGGGGGAATTGAGCTCGGGTTTCAGTAAATGTTGAACATGCTAAATTGCCCATAGTGTTCATGGATGTGTAGGTTAGATTACTTACAGTGTGGAAACAGGCCCTTCGGCCCAACAACTACACACTGACCCGCCACTCACCCATACTCTTACATTTGCTACGCAATGTTTCATGGCCAATTCACCTGACCTGCACATCTTTGGACTGTGGGAGGAAACCGGAGCACCTGGAGGAAACCCACGCAGATACGGGGAGAATGTGCAAACTCCACACAGTCAGTCGTCTGAGGCGGGAATTGAAGCTGGGTCCCTGGCGCTGTGATTCAGCAGTGCAAACCACTGTGCCACCGTGCCGCCCAGGTTAGTTGCATACATCAGTGGTAGACGCAGGCTGATGAGTTAGGGGAATAGGTCTGTGTGGATTACTCTTTAGATGGTCGGTGAGGACGTGGAGGGCTGATGGGCCTGTTTACACACTGCAGGTTCACTGTATTATGTGCTTTATATTTCAAAATATTAAAAAGAAAATTGGTGGAGGGCAAACTAAATGGTAGATTTTAGTTAGGACATCAGCAAATGGGAGAACTGCTGTCAGGTCAACAGTAATTGGGAGAATGGGTGGCCATCGCTGAATGGGAGATTTGCTGCACAATGCCAGGACATTAGAAACGTTGTAAAACATGCCAAATATATGAAGAATTAAGCAGAACAAATAGGAGCGTTGGTGCATTTCATCACTAAAAGTAGGATTTGTGCAGGTCTATTACTGTGGAAGTTCGATATATGGCATGCCGAAATACAGGCATTCTTGCTGCGGACAGTTAAATGTGATAATTGTTGTCCACAAATACTAAATGGAAGAATTGGTGCACATGTCACTGAATTAGTGAACTCGGGCACGGCACCAGTAATTGTGAGAATTGGACGAGGGCATGGCCAATTCTATGTGGTAGAATTGGGTTAGGAATCAGTAAATGGATAAATAAGCATAGTGGTATGCGTCAGTGTGGTAATTGATGGGCATCAGCAAATGGGAGTTTTTGAGCACACTGCCAGAACAGTACAGTAGAAAATGCAGAAGCGCTAATATATTAGTGAACTGAATTAGAGCATGTCTAAATTGAAGAATAAGGACTGGGAATAAATAAAAAGGAAAAATGTTGCTAACATCTGTAAACTGGAGATTCGCTTCAGCGTACCAGTTAACGAAAAATAAATGTTGAGCTGGGTACCAATACGTGGAGGAAGTGTATCAGAGAACTCCTAAAATGAATACAACACCAAAAGAATGAGATGCAGGGCATCTAAAATTGGAGACGTCGTGCAGGTGCCATTAAACTCTAAGTGGGATAATTGGAGCACAATAATTCTTAAAGGAAGAGTTGGTGCAATTCAAAGATTTGTGCAGGTTTGGCAAATGGGAGGATTGGTGAGGAGCAGTGGACCATTAAACCGAGTCACAGAGGTGTACAGCATGGAAACAGACCATTCGGCCCAACTCAGACATTCTTAAATTTAAGAATTTTGGCAGCACACCACTAAATTGAAGAATTATTGCAAGGAACGACTGAATGGAAGAATTGGACTACAGCTTATTTAAATAAGAAGATTAGGCCCAGAGTATTAGATAATTGGAGAATTCCTGCATTGTAGCAGGCCATTTTGAGTGTGAGCGGCAGTGGAGGTAAGACGAACCTGAAAGACTGCAGCTAAGGTAAGGCAGCGGAGGAAGTGACGAGGACCAGAGGGGCAGCCGGGAAGGAAAGCAGTGACCATATATATCAGCAAGGCGGCTAAACCCGAGACTCTACAACGGAAGAGTCTCCCACCCGTCCTCCTCCTCTAACCTAGTTCATAAGGTAAGTTTCATTCTAAACTTCCTCTATTGAATATAAGTTTGTTATTAATTTTATAGCAACTTGAACTAAGCTTTCTACTTTAGTATTGAGTGGGTGTTCAGATAAGTCGGGTATGGACTCTTGTGCAGTTGCTTGCTCCTTCTGCAGAATGTGGCAGGTGGGATACATGGCACACGTCTCCGCTAGCAACATCTGCGGGAAGTGCACCCAAGTCCAGCTCCTTCAAAACCGGGTTAAGCAATTGGAGCTGGAGCTGAATGAACTACGGATCATTCAGGAGGCTGAGGGGCTAATTGAGAGGATTTACCGGGAGTTGGTCACTCCTGAGGCTCAGGACAAGGATAGATGTGTTACAGTTAAGGGGAGGAAAGAGGACAGACAGACAGTGCAGAGACCCCCTGTGGACATTCCCCTTAGTAATATGTAAACCGTTTTGGATACTGCTGGGGGGATGACCGACCAGAGGAAAGCCATAGCAGTAAGTTCTCTGGCACTGAGCCTCCACTGTGGGAAAGAAGAGAAGGGGGCAGATTAGAAAAGTACTTGCGGTAAGGGAATCGACAGGAGATTTTGTGGTCAGGATCGGGATTCCCGGAAGGTATGTTGCCTCCCTGGTTCCAGGGTCCAGGACGTCTGCGATCGGATGTATAAGGTTCTAAAAGGGGAAGGCGAACAGCCAGAATTCGTGTTACATATTGTCACGAATGGTATAGCCATGAAAAGGATCGAGGATGTAAAATGTGATTTCAGGAAGTTAGGATGGAAGCTGCAAAGCAGGACGAACAGAGTAGTGTTCTCTAGTTACTACCGGTGCCACGAGATAGCGAGGCGAGGAACAGGGAGCGGGCGCAGCTTAACACGTGGCTGCACAGCTGGTGTAGGAGGGAGGGCTTCAGATACGTACATAATAGGGATGCCTTCTGGGGAAGGTGGGACCTGTAAAAGAAGGACGGGTTGCATCTGAACTGGAAGGGGACCAATGTTCTGGGTGGAAGGTTTGCTCGAGTATTTCGAGAGGGTTTAAACTAGTATGGCAGGGGGGTGGGAACCTGAGCTGAATACCGGTGGTGAGAGTTGATGCAGATGAGGCAATAGCAAGAGGTAGACCAGCTAGTGGGAAGGA
>NW_025214556.1:2996-3813 GCF_004010195.1 Chiloscyllium plagiosum | reverse complement strand
TGGGGGAGGGCGCTGGGAATACGATAGCTGGAAGGAGGTGAGGGTGAGGGTGATAAGCCAGAGAGGGGATGGGGACGGAGAGGTCGGGAAGAAGATTGCAGGTCAAGAGGGCGGTGCTGGATCCGGGGGTTGGGATTGAGATGAGGTGGGGGAGGGGAAATGAGGAAGCTGGAGAAATCTACATTCATCCCGCGGGGTTGGAGAGCTCCTAGGCGGAAGATGAGGCGCTCTTCCTCCAGGCATCGTGTGGTCAGGGTCTGGCAATGGAGGAGGTCAAGGACCTGTATGTCCTTGGTGGAGTGGGAGGGGGAGTTAAAGTGTTCAACCACGGGGCGTTTGGGTCGGTTGGTGCGGGTGTCCCAGAGGTGTTCCCTGAAACGTTCCGAAAGTAGGCGGCCTGTCTCTTCAATGTCGAGGAGACCACATCGGGTGCAACGGATACAGTAAATGATGTGCGTGGTGGTGCAGGTGAATTTGCGACGGATATGTAAAGATCCATTGGGTTCTTGGAGGGAGGTGAGGGGGAGGTGTGGGCGCAAGTTTTGCACTTCTTGCGGTTGCAGCGGTAGGTGCCGGGACTGGAGGTGGTGTTGGTGGAGGTTGTGGACCTGATGACGGATTCACGGAGGGAGTGGCCTCTCCAGAATGCTGATAAGGGTGGGGATCGAAATATATCCCTGGTGGTGGGGTCTGTTTGGAGGTGGCAGAAATGATGGTGTATGATACGATGTATCCGGAGCTTGGTGGGGTGTAATGTGAGGACCAGTGGGGTTCTGTCCTGGTGGCGATTGGAGGTGCGGGGTTCAAGGGCGGAGGT
>NW_025214556.1:0-2982 GCF_004010195.1 Chiloscyllium plagiosum | reverse complement strand
TCGACCATGTCAGAGGGGAAATTGCGGTCTTTGAAGAAGGAGGCCATTTTGGTTGTTCGGTAGTGTAATTCCCTCAGTATTACACCTAATTACCACATCCCACAAATAATGTTTAATTTAGTATGGACAATTCATTTAACTTGTATATCTTTCGATTGTAGGAGGAAACCTATGCAGACACGGGAGAATGTGCAGAACTCCACAGTCATTCGCCTGAGTCTGGAATCGAACCAGGGCCTCTGGCGCTCTGAGGCAGCAATGCAAACCACTGAGGGCCAGTGTCGAATAATTGCTGCACTGTAAGAGGATCTTGTCTGAGGGAAGGATTTATTGTGAACATGACAATGATGTGGAGCAAGAGACGTTTTGTCAGATGATCAACACTGATGAAATGCCTTGTGGTAATGGGATCAAATTAAGTATTTGATCATGATTAAAGGTCAGCACTGAGGTTTTTCTGTTCTGTCAGAGGTCAGTACTGAGGGAGGGCCTTTTCCTCAGATGATCAAGTTGATCTATTGCCTCGTTTGAACTGGGGCAGAATTGAGAGAGTGCCAGACATTTCTATGTCATGCAGCACTTTCAGACAAGCAGTAGTGAGTGAATGTCTTTTGGTCAAACGCTCGACTTGTGGCAGCGTTCTTTCGTAGAAGCTGAACACCCATGGTGTTGACCCACAGACAGGACGACAATCCCTTAAAATCGGTCCTTCAAAAGTGCAGAGCTCCCTCAGTGATGACACTGTGAAAATGCAACACTATGAATCTTCAGAACCATCTCACGATTGTCCCTCTGACAGTGCAGCACTCTCTTAATGTTCCAACAGTGCAGCTCTCCCTCAGTACTGATGCTCGAATAGGTTGGCAGTTCCTCGGTCTTGCCCCTCCGACAGTAGAACGTTCCATCCATCTCCGAAAATGCACCACTCCCCAATCTTGACACTGTCAGAGAACAGAGTTGTCAGTGCTGAGTAGTAGCATTGCATTTCGATTAGCGGGTCAGTGCTGGATTGCGGGCCTCATTGGCAGAGGGTGAACATTGAGATATTGAGGCAATGTCAGAGCACCAGTACTCAGGCACTGTAGCACTTACATTGAGTTAAAGCAATGGCACTGCACAACTGTCAGAGATTCAATACTGAGGCAATTCCTCATTTTATGTCTAACAGCATTGACTGAGTGCCAAACCAGTACAGGATCAGTACTGACATGCTTCATCACAGTCAGCAGGTCAATTGTCGAGCAGTGCCACAGGGTCAGAGGATCAAAAATGAGGCAGTGCCTCTTTGTCAGAGATTTAACAGTGAGGCAGTGTCCCATTGTAAGAGGAACAGAACTAAGGGGGTGTAACATGTTTACAGCTTGCCTCCTGAGGTAGAGTAGGACTGTTAGTCCAGAATAAGAGACTCATTATCAGAGCATCCAGACTGTGGAACGCCCTTATATCGAAGATGTATTTCTAAGAGTGTGCCTCTCAGCATTTATTAAGATTTTACGCCTCCATCAGACACTTCGCACTGTGGAGGAAAGTTTCAAGACGAGAGTTGAATAATAATTTGTTGGTTAATCGGGTAGAACAATGACAGATTATCACACAATAGCTGACTACCTCAAGACTGAACCTCTTAATGTGTGTTCATTCCTCGTTTCTGTCGCGCGTCTTGGAGGAGAGCCTCATTTTCAGAAAGTCAAATTTGTTGAAGTGCCTCATTGTCAGGCAATCAGAATGTAGTGAGGGCCATGTATTTTGACTGTCACTCCTGGGATTTTGCACCACAGTTAGGTGGTCAATTCAGAGGAAATGCCGCAATGTTAGAGATCAGTCCTCAGGTGATGCCTTTTTGTCAGAGAGTCAGTGCTGTGGGATAGCATCACTGGTAGAGGGTAAATACTGACAGGATGCTCATCTTAATACGGTCAGATGTGAGCGAGTGCCAAATTGTTTCAGGGCAGTCCTGAGGCAGCCTATCTTTGTTTGTTCTGAATATAATAGAAAAACTGGGTCTGACTGAACCGGTTCCTCATTATATTGGATTAACAACTGAGAGGGTGCATCACAATTATAGGGACGGTAAATATTATTGTGGTTCTATCAGACAGTATGTCCTGATGGAATGCCGAATTATCAGAGATTTAGTACTGAGAATGCTCTCATTGTCAGAGGTCTGTACTGAGAGAGTACCTCATTGTAATGGAGCCAGAATTAAGGCAGTGCTACGAAATTAGAGGGTCAGTACTGAGGTATCGCAGCGCAGTCAAAGGATCAGCTTTGAGGCATCATGTCATTGTCAGGAGCTCAGTTTGCGGACGTACTTCTGTATGGGGTTCAAAAACTAGGTAGTGATTCATAGTCAGACGGTCAGTTCTGAGGCAACAGTCGTTCCTGGAATGTCAGTCCTGAGAATGTGTGTTACTGTTATGAGGGAGAGTATCATTATGAAAGCATAAAATTAAGCCGATACTTCACTTTAATTGGGTCAGAATTGAGTGAGCGACACACTTTAAATGGTTAAACACTGAGGCGGTGGTGCTCTCTTAAGCAGGCAGTAATGAGCAAAGCCAAATTTTCAGAGTGACAATACTGAGAGAAGGCTTATCAGTCAGAGGGTCTGATGGAGTAGCATTTTGTCACTTGGTCAGATCTGAAGGTGTACAATATTGTTGAAGTTTCAGTTTTGAAGGAGTGATAGTAAGATAAGCTCTGTACTGTGAAAATGCCTTATCCGGGGTGGAGTGTTGGGTGGCTAGAATGGTGGGCGGTACTCCGGTATTGCAGCTCCTTCAGAGGGTTAGTACTGAGGTGTTGCAGCATTATCGCATGCTCAGAACTGTAGGAGTGCATTACTTTTCGTGAGTCAATACTCAGGTAGTATTGTGGTATTCAAGCTCTCTAAGAGGGTTAGTGCTGAGTTGTTGCAGCACAGTCAGAAATTCAAAACTCTGGAAATGCACTATTGCCAGATGATTATTGCTCAGACAGCAC
>NW_025214555.1:44653-46000 GCF_004010195.1 Chiloscyllium plagiosum | reverse complement strand
CAAAGAAGTGCTGCACTGTCAGAGGTGCCATCTTTTGCTTAGGAATATTAAACAGAGGCCCAATCTGTCTTCTCGAGCAGATACACAAGTTCCCAATACAATCTTTTAAAAGGTGGAGCAGTTTCCCATGATGTCCTCCACCACATTTATCTGTCAACTCATGTCATAAAATCAGACAATCTGGTCATCATCACTGTACTCTGTATAACAGGTATATGGGAACACCACCACCTTCAAGTTCCCCTCCAAGCCACTCACCATCCTGACTTGGAAATATATCGCTATTCCTGTCACTGGGTCAAAATCCTGGTATTCTCTCCCTAATGGCATTGTGGGTCAACCCAAAGCAGGTGGACAGCAGCGGTTCAAGAAGGCAGCTCACCACCACCATCTCAAGGGCAACTAGGGGCAGGCATTAAAAGCTGGCTCAGCCAATGACGCCCTCATTCAACAAACGAATGAATACATAGAAAGAAACTTATTGGGAGATCTTACTCTGCACAAATTAGCAGTTGTGTTTCTTACATTACAACAGTGACTAGATTAAAAAGGAAAGTCAATCCTCAGCTACAAGCCTCTGAGACATCCTTCGGTTGTGAAAGGTGTGAGAAACCTATCAAACTTTTCATTCAACACGTCACCTGTCAATATTCCTGGATTAAAGAGGGAAAAATTGCAAACGTTCCTGATCCCAATGAGGGAGCAAATTATTCACACCCTCTGACCTGCCCCTCTCCTGTCAAGTTACAACCCCATTTAGATCAACGTGTGAGTCTGTTGCTGAAATTCGACCAAAGGAGATGTTATTCTTCAAGGACCATATTCACATTTCAGGATCTGGATTTTTGAGAGTGGAGGGTGTGCGTTTGAAAGGGCTTTATCTTAAAAGATTGCACACATTTTTTATCACATGCTTGAATAAATGTGTATGATCTCTCCAGAACTTGAGGGCCTGGGTTTTAGGCGAGATGGGAAAGATTTTGAGTCATAGACTGCCTTCAGCGTGGAAGCAGACCATTTGATCCCTCGAATCCACACTGATGCTCCAAAGAGCATCCCACACAAACCCATCCCCTCTCTTATCTCTGAAACCCTGCATTCCCCATGGCTAATCCAATCCACCGTCCTCTCTGAACTATCACCTTCATCCCCACCCCCACTCACCTATTGTACTCTATGCTACTTTCTCCCCACCCCCACTCCCCTCTCATTTATCTCTCCACTCTGCAGGCACCCTGCCTTTATTCCTGAGGAAGGACTTTTGCCCGAAACATTGATTTTCCTGCTCCTTGGATGCTGCCTGACCTGCTGCGCTTTTCCAGCACCACTCTAATCTAGACCCTACCC
>NW_025214555.1:27885-35429 GCF_004010195.1 Chiloscyllium plagiosum | reverse complement strand
GAGGACTGCAGATGCTGGAGATCAGAGCTGAAAATGTGTTGCTGGAAAAGCGCAGCAGGTCAGGCAGCATCCAAGGAACAGGAGAATTGACGTTTCAGGCATAAGCTCTTCTTCAGGAATGAGGAAAGTGTGCCCAGCAGGCTAAGATAAAAGGTAGGGAAGATTAAAACTTTCAGGAATGTAACAGCATGAAGAATTGCACAAGTGTATGGTTTTATATGGCAAAAAAGAAACAAACTGATTATAAAACTAAAATATTGTAACTGAATTCAAAACTGTTCAATTATAATTTATAAAAGAGAATATTAGTATCTTGCCATAATAAGCAAAAGTGTATATGTATTTAATGAAATTATCATACAATTTGATAATGTTGTGAAATATTGAACATTAATTAAATTATTTGATTCAGATTGATTGATACTTAAACTGGCAACTGACTCACCTTGACACTTTTTTTTTCGTTTTTGGCAAATAGTACTCATGAAGGTGAGGGATGTTAGTTAGCACTGAGGAAAGGAACAGAACACCTTCTACTCCTGATATTCAGAGTTATCATTAAACACATTTGGAGCTAGCACTGCAAAGCTGAATGTAGAAGAATCACTCTTTACTCTCTGCTTATAAAGTGTTTTTGGCTGTAGCCTTCGAAAACATCATTGGTTACTGTAGGCTAGCCCAAGGGTTTGCCTTCAGGGGTCTACAGACAGATATAGTGAGGCTTTCAAAGTGGCATAAGAAGTTTAATCAATGTTCCCATTACTTATCTTATTTCTCAAGATGCAAATAATAACAGATCTTTTGTGCACCAATTACCTAGAATTAAAGCAGGTACAGCATTTCCAAACCTCACAAAATTCAAATGTAATGAATTGGTGGCACGGTGACTCAGTGGTTAGCACTGTTGCTTCACAGTGCCAGGGACCTGGGTTTGATTCCTGCTTCAAGCCACTGTGTGGAGTTTGCACATTCTCCTTGTGTCTGCGTGGGTTACCTCTGGGTGCTCTGCTTTCCTCCCACAATCCAAAGACGTGCAGGTTAGGTGGATTGGCCAAGCTAAATTGCCCCATAGTGTCCAGGGATGTGCAGGCTAGGTGGATTATTTATGGGGAATGTAGAGTTACAGGGGTGGGGATGGGTCTAGGTGGGGTGCTCTATGGAGTATCATTGTGGACTCAATGGGCTGAATAGCCTACTTCCACACTGTAGGGTTTCTATGATAATTCGCCTGGGGTGATACACTGTTGCATTGGATTATCTCTGTGTAAAAAAAACACCAGTAAACTGTGTGAGGGGCAAGGCACATATTGGATAGGATACTAATGATTTCCCTTTTCTGTCAACAGTGGAACATTGGACTTCCCAGGATGTTAGATCACACCAGTACTTCTCACAAAGGTGTGTGAATCTGTGGGATTTATTACCCAGAGTGCCGTGGATTCTGGGACTTTGAGTAAAGTTAGGCAAGAGTCAGGCAGATCTTTAATGAGTAATGAGTTGAAGGGCTATGGAGAGTGGGCGGGAAAGTGGATTGAGGTCAAGATGAGATCAGCAGTGATTGTACTGAATGGCAGATTGGCTTACTCCTGCTTCTAATTCTTGTGTTCGTATGCAGCCTGCTTGTAACTGTTACTACAGCTTTTAGGACGAACACGGGCTTTCATTTCACAAAAGTTCAGGTTTTATATCATCATCACAACACAATTGCTGAGGTAGCCCGGAAGCTAGCACAATGTCTTTATTCCATATCAGTCAATAGTTTCACTGTTATTCTCAAGCAGTTCGGCCCCGAGTGGATGTTGCTGGGCAGACCCGGCAATTCTCCTGGAACCCATGGCTGGTGAGTTTGGTGTGGAATTCTGACATGTTAGTTGGACAGAAATGAATCAAAACATTTATCTCTGCAAGTGTATCTGCAGCTGAAGATACACAGGGGCTTCTGAATCAAAAGGGCTGATATTAATTCCCCCCATGTTTGGGCAGGAGAGGGTTAAGGGTTAAAAATGGTAAAAATACCCTGATTCATCATCCTAATGTCTGATGCCATTTTGATGAGAACCAATTACATGACATGCTGGTGTTATGTTTGGAGAGGCTAGTCGCTTCATCATACTGGGCAGAAATGTGGCTTTTTTGAGACTAAGTGTGGAGGCAGTTGTAAAAGTAAAGGGACTTCTGCTCAGGGGTGGGGTGAGTTTTCCCTTTTGGTTATACTCTTTTCAGTTCACCACATATTCATGCACGGGTAAAATGCCAAATTTTATGGGCAGCTGGGCAGGACATTGTGAAGTCTATCGAGACCCTCTGGGCTTCAACATCCAAGCATCATGTTTTAAAGGTACTCGGACACCACTGCCCTCTCTGCAACATGGGCTCATCAGCAATCTTCAGCCCGAAGTGCCGAATGGATGATCCATTTCGGCCTGCTCTAGTGGTCCCCAGTGTCATAGAGACCAACCTTCAACCAATTTGATTCACTCCATGTGGATACTGCAAAGCCTATGGGCCCTGACAACATTCCAGCAACTTCACGAAAGTCTAGTGCTCCACAATTTGCTGCTCCTCTGGCCAAGCTGCTCCAGAAGAGTTACAATGCTAGTATCCACCTGACAATGTGGAAAATTGCCCATGTACATTTGTACGCAAAAAGCAGGACAAATCCAACCGGCCAATTATTGCCCCATTGATCTACTTTTGATCATCAGTGAAGTGCTCACCAGCACAGAGACACTCCCTTCTACTGGGTGGTCTCCTGATAATAGGCTCAGGATGACACTCTGGTGATCACTGAGACAGGCCCACAGTAAGAGAAGCAAGAAACGGCTGAAGTCTCTGACACAGAGAGGGCTGCTGGAGAACATGCTCCTGCTGAGCTCGGTATTGGTGACCAGTCTCACGACTCAGGTATTATTGAGCTGATGGAGATGCAGAGGCAGTAGGAGAATGTCTGGCAGAGGTGCCACAGCTCAGGCATACATTGGAGTGAAGGACATAAGAGAACTGTCCACATTCTGTCTGATATTGTGGCTCTGCAATACAAATGTATGGCTTTCTCCATGGAACTGGTACAGGCTGCTGAGACGGACCGGGTTCAGCAGAACAGTTAATGCCTGGTGGCTATACACTACATGGATCTTCACTCCATTCCTTGAGCCACATTCAGGGTGTACCAGGGGAATTTTCCATATTATTGGGTGAACCACAGATGCTTTCATTCACAATCTCAGAAAGAGGGACACTGACCACCTTCCAGGTGCCCCATGCTTTCAAGGAATGAGGGAGTGCCATTTTAGACCAACAAAGAGGAGGAGTGACAACCGGACATCCAGGGACTGTCACCTCAGAACATTCCGGATGTATCCTACTACACCACCTCCTCTCTACAAGGGACTCAAATGCCCCCAATAGGTCAGGCTGAGGAGTTCGCTCTCTCACATAAACATACACATACGTGCACTCACACAAACACACTTACACACACACACAGCACCCTACGTACACAAGCACTTACACACAAACACAAACACACACACCCCTACGTACATAGGCACACACCTACGTACACATCTATGTACACACACATGTATACACACACACACGTACACCCATGCTCACATACGCTCACACACATATACACATACACACATGTGCACACAATTGTACATGTGCACACACACTTGTACACACATACACACACACACACATACACACACAAGCATAAACACGCATGGTCTCACACGCGCACACACGTATACACGCACGCACACAAATATACACACATGCACACACACAAACATGTACATATGCACATAAGCACATACATACACACACACGTACACACACACGTACACACACACACCCATATACAGACTCAAGCGCACGCACATACATATACACACATGCATGTAACTCACATACACACACACATGCATGCACACATGTACACATACATGTACACACACACACACACGTGTGCACAGGTGACCCCCCCACTTCTAACACCACTAGGGGACAGTCACCATGTATCTGAGGTAAAGCAGTGAACAGGCTTCCTCAAGCTTATCTGTGGTTGCTGAGGAGGCACCAGATGTAACGGTAGAAGAAGAAAGATTAAACAACATTGATATCACCTTGGGTTCATAGGGGTCAACCTTCTGTACAGCACTTCAAACTGTTTTTACTGCAGGGAACAGACAGCTGTTGAACCTGCAGAGATAGGATGGCTTCTTCCTATTTTGATCAAAGCCCCAAGCTGGGGCCAATCACACGTTGTTGGCAGGCAGAAGGCTTTTGTCATTGATAACTAGTCACTCATTTACAGACCAACTCACTATTTATTAGCAGCTGAATCACCATTTGTTCTTACTCTGGACTCCAGCTCATCTGCAAACTACACTTCAACCACTACTTGGATGAGCAGCTGTGTAAACAGCCCTTACAATGGGTATAAGGTTACTTGTTTTCCAAAAAGTGCAGCAATCCCTCAACAATCCTTGCTTTCTTTTTAGAAACAGTTCTTTTCCATTTCAGGTCAGAAGCAAAACTTGAAAAGAATAAAGAGACACGGTCTTTACAGTAAGGCATGAAGGAGCGCCAGCGAACTTCGAAGCAATGTCATCAGGAAAGAAACTCTCTGCTCTCTAGAGTTATACCTAGTATATAGAGAGATGGTTGTGGTTGTTGGAAGCAAATTATCTGAGTTCCAGAACTTCACTATAAGCATTCTTTACTTTGGTGTCCTTATCCCAAGTATCTTTAGCTCGTTCACCATTCATTGATGATCTTCCTTCATCACAAGGTCAGAAGTGGGGATTTTCACTGAAGATATTCAGCATAACTTGCAACTCCTCAGATGGTGAAGCAATCCATATTCGTGAGCAGCAAAACCTGGATAACACACAGACTTAGACTGAAAAGTGGCAAGTAGCATTCAAGTGCCAGGCAATGACCATCTCTAACAAGGCAGAATCTAACCAATTCCTTGATGTTCACTACTATCACTGATTCTCCATTATCAACATTGGGGTTGCCATTGACCAGAAGCTGAACTGGGCTAGTCAGATAATAGTGTCAATAAGAGCAGGCCAGAGGCTCAGAATACTGTCTCAAGTAACTCACCTCCTCATTCACCAAAGCCTGTCCACCATCTACAAGGCACAAGTTAGGAGTGTGATGGAATACTCCCAACTTGTACCAGTAAGAGGCATCACTGCACAGTCCTTGAGGAGATATAATCCCATCACCACATTGAGAATAACCTCTATCGTATTGTGTGACATTATCACTGTGCTAAATGGGACAGACTTAGAACAATGTAAAAAGTGTGGCACTAGAAAAGTACAGCTGGTCAGGCAGCATCTGAGGAGTAGGAGAGTTGATGTTTCAAGCATAAGCTCTTCCTCAGGAACTATTCGGAGGCCTATAGAAAATGCCCGACAGGGTGGTCTCTCCTTTCCTGTTTCTAACTTCAGCCCATATTATCTCAGTAGATGAGTCCTCAATCGTTCTTTCTGTTGCCATAATATTGTCCTTGACTAACAATGCCACACCTCCCCCTCTTTTACCATCTCTCTGTTCTGACTGAAACATCTAAATCCCAGAACTTGCAACAACCATTTCTGACCCTGCTCTATCAGTGTCTCCGAAATGACCCCAACATTGAAGTCCCAGGTACCAATCCATGCTGCAAGTTTACCCACCTTATTCTGGATTCTCCTGGTGTTGAAGTAGACACACTTCAAACCACCTTCCTGCTTGCCGGTGAACTCTTGTAACTTTGAAACCTTATTTCTGACCTTACTACTCTCAATGTCCTGGACACTGGAACTACAATTTAGGTTTCCATCCCCCTGATGAATTAGTGTAAACCCTCCCGAAGAGCATTAGCAAATGTCCCCCCAAAGATATTGGTACCCCTCTGGTTCAGGTGTACATCATCCCATTTGTAAAGGTCCCATCTATCCCAGAATGAGCTCCAATTATCCAGGTATCTGAATCCCTCCCTCCTGCAGCATCCCTATTGCTACCTGTCTCTCCCTATTCCGCGTCACACTAGCTTGTGGCATGGGCAACAAACCAGAGATAGCAACTCTGTTTGTTCTAGCTCTAAGCTTCCACCCTAGCTCCCTGAATTTCTGCCTTAAATTCCCATCTCGTTTCCTACCTATGTCGTTAGTACCTATGTAGACCATGACTTGGGGCTGCTCCGCCTTCCCCTCAAGGATCCTGAAAACACGATCTGAGACATCATGAACCCTGGCACCTGGGAGGCAATCATGAGTATCTCTCATTCCCACAGAACCACCTATCTGTCCCCCTAACTATGGAGTTCCCAATGACTAATGCTCTGCTCATCCCCACCCCCCCCACCTTCCTTTCCCACAGGGACAGACACTGTGCCAGAGACCTGTACCCCATGGTTTGCCCCTAAGGGACTACTTGCATGCCAAATAGTATAGAGAGGTGATTGGCAGAGCTAAGTGGTCCCACAGCCAATGTATCAGATCTAAGCTTTAGAGTCCTGACACATCTAGTCATGAATGATGGTGGACGATTAAACAACTCACTGGAGGAGGAGTCCCCACAAATATTCCCATCCTCAATGATGGAAGAGCCGAGGGCATTAGTGCAAAAGATGATGCTTAAGCATTTGGAACATCTTCAGCAGGACGTACTGAGTGGATGATTCATCTATGCATCCTCCTGTGGTCCCCAGCTGCATAGATGCCGGTCTTCAAGAAAAACACTCCACAAGGTATCAAGAAATAGAGTCATAGGGACATAGAGATGTACAGCATGGAAACAGAACCATTGGTCCAACCCATCCATGCCAACCAGATATCCCAACCCAATCTAGTCCCACCTGCCAGCACCCGGCCCATATCCCTCCAAACCCTTCCTATTCATATACCCTTCCAAATGCTTTTTAAATGTTGCAGTTGTACCAGCCTCCACCACTTCGTCTGGCAGCTCATTCCATACACGTACCACCCTCTGTGTGAAAAAGTTGCCTCTTGGATCTCTTTTATATCTTTCCCCTCTCACCCTAAACCTATGCCCTCTAGTTCTTGACTCCCCCCCCAGGGAAAAGACTTTGGCTATTTATCCTATCCATGCCCCTCAAAATTTTGTAAAGGTCACCCCTCAGCCTCCGACACTCCAGGGAAGACAGCCCCAGCCTGTTCAGTCTCTCCCTATAGCTCAAATCCTCCAACCCTGGCAACATCCTTGTAAATCTTTACTGAACCCTTTCAAGTTTCACAACATCTTTCCGATAGGAAGGAGACCAGAATTGCACGCAATATTCCAAAAGTGTCCTAACAAATATCCTCCCAACTCCACTACTCAATAACCAAAAGAGAAAATGCTGGAAAATCTCAGCAGGTCTGGCAGTATCTGTAAGGAGAGAAAAAAGCTGACGTTTCGAGTCTAACTGACCCTTTGTCAAAGCTTTGACAAAGGGTCAGTTAGACTCGAAACGTCAGCTTTTTTCTCTCCTTACAGATACTGCCAGACCTGCTGAGATTTTCCAGCATTTTCTCTTT
>NW_025214555.1:10714-26867 GCF_004010195.1 Chiloscyllium plagiosum | reverse complement strand
CCTTCTTAAAGAGTGGCACCACGTTCGCCAACTTCCAGTCTTCCGGCACCTCACCTATGACTATTGATAAATCAAATATCTCAGGAAAAAGAAGGAATCATATGTCAGGTATAGAAAGGATAGATCGAGTGAATCTGTAGAAGAGTATAAAGGCAGTAGGAGTATACTTAAGAGGGAAATCAGGAGGGCAAAAAGGGGACATGAGATAGCTTTGGCAACTAGAATTAAGGAGAATCCAAAGGGTTTTTACAAATAAATTAAGGACAAAAGGGTAACTAGGGTGAGATTAGGCCCCCTCAAAGCAAGGTGGCTTTTGTGTGGAGCCGCAGAAAATGGGGGAGATACTAAACAAGTATTTTGCATCAATATTTACTGTGGAAAAGGACATGGAAGATATAGAATGTAGGGAAATAGATGGTGACATCTTAAAAATGTCCATATTACAGAGGAGGAAGTGCTGGATGTCTTGAAATGCATAAAGGTGGATAAATCCTCAGGACCTGATCAGGTGTACCCTAGAACTCTGTGGGAAGCTAGGAAAGTGATTGCTGGGCCTCTTGCTGAGATATTTGTATCATCGATAGTCAGAGGTGTGGTGCCGGAAGACTGGAGGTTAAATGTTTGAAGGCATTGGATACCATAAAGGCTTTGGGTGCTGACGACATTCCGGCAATAGTACTGAAGACTTGTCCTCCACAATCACCAGCTAAGCAGTTCCAGACCAGCTACAACACTGGCTTGTGCCCAGGTATGTCCTGTACACAAAAAGTAGGACAAATCCAACTCAGCCAATTACTGCCTTATCAGTCTCCTCTTGATCATCAGTAAACTGTCAAGCAGCACCTGCTCAGCAATAACCTGGTCAATGACGCCCAGTTTGGGTTCCACCAAGTCCACTCAGCTCCTGATCTCATTGAACCCTTGGTTCAAACATGGACAAAGAATTCCAGAGGGGAGGTGAGAGGGACAGCCCTTGACAGCAAGGCTGCATTTGACCAAGTGTGACATTACAGAGCCCTAAAAAAAACTGGAATCAATAGGAATCAGGAAGCAAATTCTCCACTGGTTACAGTCATGATTGTAGTTTTTGCAGGTCAGTCATCTTAGCTCCAGGACATCTCTGCAGGAGTTTCTCAGGGTAATGCCCTTGGCCCAACCATCTTCAGCTGCTTTTTAAATGACCTTCCCTTCATCATGAGGTCAGAAATGGGGATGTTTGCCGATGATTGCACAATGTTCAGCACCGTTTGTGACTCCTCAGATACTGAAGCAGTCCATGTTCAAATGCAACAAGATCTGGACAATATCCAAACTTGGGCTGACAAATGGCAAGTAACATTTGTGTTGCACACATGGAAGCAATGACCATAAGAGATAATGTAACTATGCCCCTTGACATTCAATGGCATCACCATCACTGAATTATCCTACTATTAACATTTTAGGGGCTACCATCAACCAGAAACTGAACTGGACTTGCCACGTAAACATAGAAGAGCAGATCACAGGTTATGAATATTGCAGTGAGTAACTCACCTCTTGACTCCCCAAAGCCTGTTCACTACTTACAAGTCACAAATCAGGAGTGTGATGGAATATTGTCCACTTGCCTGGAAGCGCACAGTTCCAACAACACTCAAGAAGCTTGACACTATCCTTAAAATGATAATTAGGCTTATTGTCACGTGTACTAAAGTACAAAAGGACAGTAGTGTAGAGAAATGAGTAACTGTCACCACACAAGGCTTTAGGTACAAAGTACAGTACCTAGATACCAGGACAAAGCAGCCCACTTAATAGACACTACATCCACAAGCATCCACTCCCTCCACCATCGACGCTCAGTAGCAGCAGTGTGTACTGTCGACCAGATGCACTGCAGGAATTCACTAAAGAGTAAAGCAAGAAGGAAGAGTTAGTAATTCGGTGGGTGATTTGACTGAAGTAGAAATCTGTGTGTAGTGCCTAACTTTACAGAGGATGGAGATGAAAGATATTTCAATTTAACTGAAAAGAAAGCTGTGAAGTTGAAATGGATAAATGATTTTTGGATCTTGAAGTTACAGAGTACCCTAAATGGTACAGCTATGAATATGTATATCCGTTTGTCAAAAAGGCAACCTGCAGTCTATGAAACTGTCAAAAAGCCAACATTCAATACTTACGAATTTGTCCCTGAGGCTTATTGGGTAAAGTTTAGCACTATAAGAAAGAAACTAATCAGATGTTTATAGAGTTTGCAGGATGAGAAGAAGATTCATAGTTCCTTGAAAGTACAGTCGCAGGGAGATAGGATAGTGAAGAGGCATTTGGTATGCTTTCCTTTATTGGTCAGCGCATTAAGTACAGGAGTTGGGAGGTCATGTTACGGCTGTACAGGACATTGGTTAGGCCACTTTTGGAATATTGTATGCAATTCTGGTCTCTCTCCTATTGGAAGGATGTTATGAAACTTGAAATGGTTCAGGAAAGATTAACAAGGATGTTGCCAGCGTTGGAGGAGTTGAGCTACGTGGAGAGACTGAATAGACTGGGGTTGTTTTCCCTGGAGCATCGGAGGCGGAGGGGTAACCTCATGGAGGTTTATAAAATCATGAGGGGCATGGATAGGATAAACAGATAAGGTATTTTCCCTAGGTTGGGGGAGTCCATAATTAGAGGGCAGAAGTTTAGGGCGAGAGGGGAAAAAATTTAAAAGGTAACCTTTTCATGCAGAGGGTGTATGGAATGAGCTGCTAGAGGAAGTGGTGAGGCTGGTATAATTACAACATTTAAAAAGCATCTGGATGGCTATATGAATAGGAAGAGTTTAGAGGGATATGGGCCAAGTGCTGGCAAGTGGGACTAGATTAGGTTAGGATATCTGGTCAGCATGGACAAGTTGGAACAAAGGGTCTGTTTCCATGCTGTAAATCTCTATGACTCTATGACTCTAAGCGATGTGGGATCAGTAATTTGGATGGTCGAAACTACAGAAAAACATTAGGAATATGAAACCACAGCCCCCCCTGCAGATGTATCAGTCGATGATGAAGGTTTTTCTTCCTGTAGCACCCACACAGATCAGTAATCAAAAGAATTTAAGCAAAATCACCAACAGCCCTGTGTGATCTCACTGTGCCATTGATGTTTTCTCCATCTGAATTCATATTGTTGATATCAATGGACACTAATACATTTGGGGAAGGTTATCAAGGCAATGGGTTATAAAGCAAATGGGAGGAGCCTAGAAGTGCTAACGATCAGAGGGACCTTGTTGTGTCTATGATAGATCCCTGAATGTGGTAGGAAATGTAGATAAGATGATTATTAGCTAAGGAAGGGAACACAAGAACAAGGAGATTATGCTAGAACTGTATAAGCCAATGGTGAGGCCACAGTATTGTGTGCAGCTTTAGTCACCACACTACAAGAAAGATGCAATTGCACTCAAGAGAGTGCAAAGAAGATTTATCAAGATGCTGCCCAAGCTGAAGGGTCTGAACTATGAGGAAAGATCAGAAAGTCTGAGGCAGTTTTCCTTGGAGCAGCAAATTTTGAGAGGGGACCTGGTATGTAGAATTATGAGGTGCATGGATGAGGCAGATAGGAAAGCACTTTTTCTATTAGTACAGCAGTCAAAACTTATGGGGCATAGAATTATGGCAAAATGTGGAAGGCTAAGAGAGAAGTTGAGAAGAACTTTTACCATGCAGAGCATGGTCAGAATCTGGAACTCACTGCCTGAAAAGGTGTTTAAGTCAGAAACTCTCATAACAGTTAAGCAGCATTTATATATTCACTTATATTGTAATAGCCTCCAGGGCTATGGGCCAGGAGCTGGAAAATAGCATTAGTGTCTCAGACCTTTGTTGGCCAGTGGGGAAATGGTGGACTGAATAACCTCCTTCAGTTCTGTATGTGTCTCTGAGTTTGAGAACTAAGACAACACCTTGAACTTAGAAAAGCATGAGAAGTACTTCACAGTGGTGGCAACAAACAAGACTGCCACCAAGTCAAAGCTGGAGACATGAGAAAAGGTGACTAAAGCTTTTAGGATCTTAATAGAGAAGAAAGATGCAGACACTACTCCTACAACAGCGATGTCACACCCATTACATCTTCACTTTGGAAATGTTCTCCGATGCTCTTTAACGTGGATTATTTTGTGTAACGTTAAACTTTTCCTGAAGTCTATTGAGTTTAAGTTACAACATCAAACAGAGGAAAGCTATTTCTTTACAAAGACTAATAACTATCTCTTGGGACCAGAATCATCCCTGGTTCAGGGCAAATCGGGACAACTGACCTGGGCCCCACAATTTAGGGAGAACCCCTTGCTGGAGCCATGGGGTGAAGCTACAACCCAGGAGGAGGTGATCTTTGAGGAGGTGAAAATGGCACCATGTGCCTTTTCAATTACCTTCCAATTTATTTGGAAGATAGCACGGCATCATTAACAGAATACCATGGAGTCCCAGTGACAGGGACAACGCAATATGATTTGCCTTAGAGTAGTGGGGCTTGAGGAGTATGATTTTCCATCGAGCAGTGGGGCCTGTGGAGTATGATATGCTCCAGACAGTGGGGCCTGTGGAGTATGAAATGCTCCAGAACAGTGGGGCCTGTGGAGTATAGTTTGCCCCAGAACAGTGGGGCCTTCGGATTATGATTTGCTCCAGAACAGTGGGGCCTGCGGAGTATGATTTTCCCCAGAACAGTGGGGCCTGTGGAGTATGATTTTCCCCATCGCAGTGGGGCCTGCGGAGTATGATTTTCCCCAGAACAGTGGGGCCTGCTGAGTATGATTTTCCCCAGAACAGTGGGGCCTGCGGAGTATAATTTTCCCCAGAGCAGTGGGGCCTGCGGAGTATGAATTTCCCCAGAACAGTGGGGCCTGCGGAGTATGATTTGCCCCAGAACAGTGGGATCTGTGGAATATGATTTTACCCAGAGCAGTGGAGCCTGTGGAGTATGATATGCTCCAGAACAGTGGGGCCTGTGGAGTATGATCTGGCCCAGAACAGAGGGGCCTGTGGAATATGATCTTGCCCAGAGCAGTGGGGCTTGGGGAGTATGATTATCCCCAGAGCAGTGGGGCCTGCGGAGTATGATTTTCCCCAGAGCAGTGGGGCCTGTGGAGTATGATTTTCCCCAGAGCAGTGGGGCCTGCTGAGTATGATTTTCTCCAGAGCAGTGGGGCCTGCGGAGTATGATTTTTCCCAGAGCAGTGGGGCCTGCTGAGTATGATCTTGCCCAGAACAGTGGGGCCTGCGGAGTATGATTTTCCCCAGAGCATTGGGGCCTGCGGAGTATGATCTTGCCCAGAACAGTGGGGCCTGTGGAGTATGATTTGGCCCAGAACAGTGGGGCCTGTGGAGTATGATCTTGCCCAGAGCAATGGGGCCTCTGGAGTATGATTTGGCCCAGAGCAGTAGGGCCTGTGGAGTATGATTTTCCCCAGAACAGTGGGGCCTCCTGAGTATGATTTTCCCCAGAACAGTGAGGCCTGCGGAGTATGATTTTCCCCAGAACAGTGGGGCCTGTGGAGTATGATTTTCCCCAGAACAGTGGGGCCTGCGGAGTATGATTTTCCCCAGAACAGTGGGGCCTGCGGAGTATGATTTTCCCCAGAGCAGTGGGGCCTGCGGAGTATGAATTTCCCCAGAACAGTGGGGCCTGCTGAGTATGATTTTCCCCAGAGCAGTGGGGCCTGCGGAGTATGATTTTCCCCAGAGCAGTGGGGCCTGCGGAGTATGATTTTCCCCAGAATAGTGGGGCCTGCGGAATATGATTTTGCCCAGAGCAGTGGGGCCTGCGGAGTATGATATGCTCCAGAACAGTGGGGCTTGTGGAGTATTATATGCCCCAGAACAGAGGGGCCTGTGGAGTATGATTTGCCCCAGAGCAGTAGGGCCTGCGGATTATGTTTTGCCCCAGAACAGTGGGGCCTGTGGAGTATGATGTGCTCCAGAGCAGTGGGGCCTGCGGAGTATGATTTGGCCCAGAACAGTGGGGCCTGCGGAGTATTATTTTCCCCAGAGCAGTGGGGCCGGCGGAGTATGATCTGGCCCAGAGCAGTGGGGCCTGAGGAGTATGATTTTCCCCAGAGCAGTGGGCCTGCGGAGTATGATCTGGCCCAGAACAATGGGGCCTGCGGAGTATGATTTTCCCCAGACAGTGGGGCCTGCGGAATATGATCTGGCCCAGAACAGTGGGGCCTGCGGAGTATGATCTGGCCCAGAACAGTGGGGCCTGCGGAGTATGATTTTCCCCAGAGCAGTGGGGCCTGCGGAGTATGATCTGGTCCAGAACAATGGGGCCTGTGGAGTATGATTTTCCCCAGACAGTGCGGCCTGCGGAGTATGATCTGGCCCAGAACAGTGGGGCCTGCGGAGTATGATCTGGCCCAGAACAGTGGGGCCTGCGGAGTATGATTTTCCCCAGAACAGTGGGGCCTGCAGAGTATGAACTTGCCCAGAGCAGTGGGGCCTGTGGAGTATGATTTGCCCCAGAGCAGTGCGGCCTGCGGAGTATGATTTTCCCCAGAACAGTGGGGCCTGCGGAGTATGATCTTGCCCAGAGCAGTGGGGCCTGTGGAGTATGATTTGCCCCAGAGCAGTGTGGCCTGCGGAGTATGATTTTCCCCAGAACAGTGTGGCCTGTGGAGTATGGCTTGCCCAGTCTGTATATACATCCAGCTGTGCTTACGATAAGGATATGCCTGAACCTGGAGATTTGCCATTTTTAATTCCTGAAAGTCATTTCACAACTTTAATTAAAACTCCATCTGAGATGCACCTGAAATTGCGGAATTGAATAACTGTGTGTTGCTGCCTAAACAGAACATGGGTGGCAATGTCATAGAGTCACATAGTAAAGAAACAGACCTTTCAGTCCAACTCATCCATGCCATTCAAGTTTCCCAAACTAAACTGGTCCCATTTGCCTGCGATTGGCCCATATCCCTCTAAACCTTACCTATTCATGTACCTGTCCAAAGATCTTTTAAATGTTGTAATTGTACCTTCATTTACTATTTCCTTTGGCAGTTCATTCCACGTATGAACCACCCTCTGTGTAAAGAAGTTGCCCCTTAGGTCCCTACTAAATTCTTCTCTCACCTTAAAAATATGCCCTCTAGTTTTGAACTCCCCTACCATAGGTAAAATAAACCTCTATAAGGTCACCCCTCAACCTCTTACACTTCAGTGAAAATAATCCTAGCCCATCTCCTTATAACTCAAACCCTCCAGTCCTGGTAACATCCTTGGAAATCTTTTCTGAACCCTCTCCAATTTAATAATATCCTTCCTATAGCAGGACAACCAGAGCTGTACACAATATTCCAAAAGTGGCCTCACCAACATCCTGTACAACCTCAACATGACATCCCAACTCCTTTCCTCAATGGTCTGTGCAATGAAGGCAAGCATGCCAAACACCTTCTTTACCATCCTGTCTGCCCATGATGCTCCTTTCAAACTGAACCCCTATTTGTCTCTGTTTGAACATACTCCCCAGGGCCCTACCATTAACTGTATAAGCCCTGCCATTGCTTGTCTTACCAAAATGCAACACCTTGCATTTATCCAAATTAAACTACTTCTGCCACTCCTCAGCCCATTGGCCTAATTGATCAAGATCTCCTTGTAAGTTTAGGTAACTTTCTTCACTGCAAACTCTACCACCAATTTTGGTGTCATCTGCAAACTTACTAACCATGCTTCATGAAGTGCTAAAGAACTGGAGGGTGGCTAATGTTGTGCCTTTATTTGAGAAAGGCTGTAAAGACAAGCCTGGGAACTAAAGACCGGTGACCCAGACATCGATGGTGGGTAAGTTGTTAGTGGGGATTCTGAGAGGCAGGATTTACATGCATTTGGAAAGGCAAGGACTGATTAGGGATACTCAGCATGGCTTTGTGCATAGGAAATCGTGTCTCACAAACTTGAAACATAGGTGGGATAAATAAGGATGTTGGTGAGGCCACTTTTGGAATACTGTGTACAGCTCTGGTTGTCTTGCTATAGGAAGGATATTATTAAATTGGAGAGGGTTCAGAAAATCATGTCTCACAAACTTTTTTGAGGATGTAGCCAAGAAGACAGATGAGTACAGAGTGGTAGCTGCTGCCTACACGGTCTTTACTAATGCCTTTGACAAGATTCTGCATTATAGATAGTAAAGTTAGATCACAGGGACAGCTTGCCAATTGGATACAAAATTGGCTTGACAGTAAGAGACAGAGGATGGTGGCTGCGTGCCTTAGGAAATGAGGAGTCCTCCATCCCCAAATGGCAGATACAATACAATTGCTACATTTTGTAAAATACTGACCCGCTTGGGAAGTATCCTATCCTGCACTGTCTGTTTATCAGGACTATTTCAGAAAAGACAGCCAGTGAGCAGTGTGTTACACTGAGATTAGCAGGCAGGATTAAGTATGTTTACACAAACAACAAAATGCATAGTTTGAAACATAGGTGGGATAAATAAGACATAATGCAAAGTTGTGCTTCACATTTGAAGCCTGTGAACAAGTCTGGTAACATGCCCCTGTCTGTGTGTTGCCCATAGAGGACTGAAAGCCAAGAAATGAGAGTTCAGTGAGTACACAAGTTACACCTTCACTAATATATTATAGAAGAGAACGTGCCTTGGTAAGATCAGTTCACTAAATTAAAAATCCAATGTTAACATGGTCATTTTTTCCCCCTTTTATTTAACTTCCTGGAGGTAATGATTGCTTGCCAATGTGATTTCTGCTCTAGTTGAGATCAATTACATGTAGGAGCTGCAGCAGGGAGCGCCCACTGTCAATGAAGACAGCACCAGGAAAATCTTTGCAATCACTCAAAAATATCCTGAAGTCAAGTAGAGGCCACTGTCAGGTTACTGAAACAGCTTTTTGTGACAGGTAAACTGCCAATCCCGCTGGGTAGTAATGAGATTCTCATCACTCGGTGAACAAGATTCGAGTGGTTTAATTTAATCTCAGTATCACTGCAGTTTACTCACAATTTGACAGACTGATGTGCATAACCTAATGATAAATATTTGTATTTTTGAGACTAGACCATTCAGGAGCAGCACTTTTCAAAGCTCATGAAGCCATTATTTTCTCATTAAACAGGAAGTTACTCTACTTTGTCAGCCTTGTATTAATGCAGTAACATTTATTATCTATTTTATTATTGACATAAATATCATCTGCTGAAAATGTGTTGCTGGAAAAGCGCAGCAGGTTCCAGCAACACATTTTCAGCTCTGATCTCCAGCATCTGCAGTCTTCACTTTCTCCATAAATATCATCTGACCTTCCTCCTCTGAACGTTACTGTAGTTTCCTCTTCTGCTGTGGTGGTGGTCTACAGGAAATGTAAAAAGGATTGTTTTAGCCAAATGAAGATTGAAAGAACTGACGATGCTGGAAACAAACTAAAAACAGAAATGGCTGGAAAAGCTCAGCAGGTCTGACAGCATCTGTGGAGAGAAGCCAGAGTTAACATTTTGGGTCGAGTGACTCTTCCTCAGAACTGATTATTTTAGCTAAGCTGGCAGGACACACCTTCATGACAGGTGTGACTCACCCCAGATCTTCTGGTAGAGAGGTAGGAAGATCACCACTGCGTGATAAGACTCCTTAAATTTTATTGTATCAACCAGTTTGAATATGTAATGCAATACCTCTGTGGCAGGTTGGATTTGAACTTGGACCTTCTAGATTAAAGTTATCGATACTATCACTTAGAAAATTCCAAAATCACACAACACTAGGTTATAGTCCAACAGGTTTAATTGGAAGCACACTAGCTAGTTGTCACCTGATGCTGCCTGAACTGCTGTGCTCTTCCAGCACCACTAATCCAGAATCTGGTTTCCAGCATCTGCAGTCATTGTTTTTACCTAGTTGATTATAACCTGGTGTTGTATGATTTTTAACTTTGTACATCCGAGTCCAACACCGGCATCTCTAAATCATTAGAAAAGTCCCTTTCTTATCTCCTGGACATATATGCAAAATTAGGAACATCTGTCTGGACAGCTGGTATAAGGAGGCACCATCAGATATTACAGGGCGCCATACCTAAACTTGATTCCTTCTGCAAGATATTCCCACAACTTTCCACCAGGGGTCACAAGTTGTTTACTTCATATTTCTTGCTCAGGGACAATGGAGGGTATCAGTTTCCCAACCACTGCTATGATTGGAATTAGCTAATTCCAGGTCATGAATTAGCTAATTCCAGGTCATGAATTCTGATTAAGATTAGGCTCAAACCTAGAACTTTCCCTCCACAAATACCCTAAGTTATGTTGTGTATTTGTGTCACTGTTTTCTCGCTACATAACTATATTGTGTTTTAGAATGTAGTGACCTTATTCTGGGACAGAAAAAAACTGGAGAGCAACTGCAGGTTTTTTTTAATCATCATAGGATCACCTGCAATTTTAATGTATTTTTTTCAGAATGAACAGTATTCTTTAACCCTTTAATGATGATTTGCATCAACATGAAGTGGCCATTTGACAAAAGCATGAAGAATAATTTATCAAACATTGAATGAAAAAGTACACTGCCTTTTAACCATAAATTATTGAACATAAAAGCTATGAAAGGAAATAGAATAAGAATAGGCAATGGGGGAGCAGGATGTTTTGAGAAGACTATAGTTCAAAGGAAGCTGCAGAAATACAGTATCTGGATATGAGATGAAAGATATGTGGCATTTAATATTGAGAAATGTAGTGCAGTGTAAGCTACTGCTAAAAATAGTTTGCACATCATTTTGAGAAACTTCTGATAAGGGTTACTGCCCACAATATAAGACACTATTGAGGTTAAAAAGGGCAGGAAAGGAAAGATGATTTGAAAAGTAGAACTCACTTTTGATCCTGGTAGCCTCTGGAAATGGAACATTTCAGATTGTGACACTCAACTTTTCATCATGCTGTGATGCATTAGGTCTGAAAATATGTTGCTGGAAAAGCGCAGCAGGTCAGTCAGGAATTCTTGGGCATTCCTGAAGAAGGGCTCATGCCCGAAACGTCAATTCTCCTGCTATTCCCGAAGAAGGGCTCATGCCCGAAACGTCGATTCTCCTGCTCCTCGGATGCTGCCTGACCTGCTGCGCTTTTCCAGCAACACATTTTCAGCTCTGATCTTCAGCATCTGCAGTCCTCACTTTCTCCTGTGATGCATTAGGTGTCTAACATTAACTGGGAAGGATAAATACCTCAGCGAGTGACCACAGTGATAGCTACTGCTGGTGCAATAGGCCTCAGAAACCGACCAATTCGAGCTGCTCCAGGATCTTAAAGGAAAACAGTCAGAAACTGGAGAGGGCTCAGAAAAGATTTGCCAGGATGTTGCCAGGAATGGAGGGTTACGTTATAAAAATAGTCTGGAAAGGCTGGGATTTTTTCACTGGATTGTCAGAGGTTGAGGGTTGACCTTATTGAGGTTTGTAAAATCATGTGGGGGAGAGATAGTGAATGATAAGGGTCTTTTCCCTAGACGGGGGAATTCAAAATTAGGGGACATGATTTTAAAGAGAGAGGAGGAAGATTTAAAAAACACACGAGGGGCAACCTTTTTACACAGAGAGTGGTTTGTGTGTGGAATGAACTGCTGGACAAAGTGCTGGATGCCGGTACAGTTACAGCATTTAAAAGACATTTAGATAGATACATGAAAAGGGAATGTTTAGAGGGATATAGGCCAAACACAAGCAAGCGCGATTAGTTTAGCTTTGGAATGTGGTTGGTGTGGACTGGTTAGACCAAAGGGTCTGTTTCCATGTTGTATGATTCTCTGATTCTGAGACACAGGATTATGGAAGATAAATAAGAATAAATAATTAATATTAGCAGAGAGTCCCAGTGTCACTACAGTCATAGTCATAGAGATGTACAGCATGGAAACAGACCCTTTGGTCCAACTCGTCCATGCTGACTAGATATCCTAAATAAATCTAATCCATTTGCCTGCACTTGGCTCCTTCATCAGGTGGTTGTGGAGAATAAGATTGTAAGACACAGAATTTATAACAAATGTTTACAGTGTGATGTAACTGAAATTATCTATTGAAAAAGATCTGGATTAAGTCTCTCATCTTTTAGAATGACCATGTTGGTTTCAGTTCTTTCATATGTAAATCCCAGAGCTTTTTTAAAGTTACATTCTCAAGAGAACTTTAACAATAGGTGTCATGTCGGCCCAGATAATGTATTAAAGGTGTTCTGGGCCGACATGACACCTATTGTTAAAGTTCACTTGAGAATGTAACTTTAAAAACAAAGTTCTGGGGATTTACATATGAAAGAACTGAAACCTACATAGTCATTCTAAAAGATGAGAGACTTAACTAACAATCCAGATCTTTTTCAATATATAATTTCAGTTACATCACACTGTAAACTTTTGCTATAAATTCTGTGTCTTACAACCTTATTCTCCACAACCAACTGATGAAGGAGCAGTGCTCCGAAAGCTAGTGCTTCCAAATAAACCTGTGGACTATAACTTGGTGTTGTGTGATTTTTAACCAGAGTTTACTTGTGGAGAGAGGAGGAGAACTTCTTCAAGGTAGGTCCAGGGACAGTGTTTCAGAATTGGATGCGAGGTCAGCTTGCAGTGACGAATGCGAGGTCAAATTACTCCTGCCAAATAGGAGCAGATTGTTCAAGTCTTGAAACAAAATAATTCATCAGAACAGAATCAAACACAAGTTACAATTGAAGTACTGGAGAATGAAAAAAAGGAATACATGCCAGTTACACAATAAAATTAGATATGGCTATATTTTCCACTGAGTTCAAATTTTAAAAAGGATGGTTACTAGCAACAGTTCAATAAAAGATTTCTTTCTTTCTATACAGGCACAGAGTAAAATTAAAAAAAAATTAATTGCTTCCAACGACATGGAATGATGTGTACTGAAAGCTCTGCATTCTGCAACCCCAATATCTGTATTTCTCTTGTGAATGAGCTTCCAAATTTCGGGAAGAGTAATTTGAACACGAGGCGGTGAGTACAATGGATGACTGAAAAGTGATACAGGTGATAGCTTCCCTTTCGCTGCATCAATAACCTAACTCAGCAGTTTAATTTGGGCATAACTCAAACACAGAATTTTGAATTGCAAATCCTTTTGCTTTGCTGGATGTGATCACAGAGAATCAGTTAGTCATGAGCCTGCTCAGCTGCTCTACTCAGTTTGCAATCCCATTTTAAGATGGAGGTTTATTTTAGAATTAATTTCCATTTTACCCTAAGGACGCAAATTGGTGTGGAGGAAACCATCAGGATTAATTAAAGAGCTTTGAAGTCCAATTTCAGAAGAGCTTCTCACTAATTGCTTGCAGCACTATCACTTTTGGGCTTGAATACAGACCTAAACAAATATCTCCACAAATCCTGACTCTCTGGAGTCCTACACCAACAGATACTAAGGATAGCATACAGTAACAGGAGAGATGTGCTTTAGCTGAAAGTTAGATCTGCTGAGAAACAGCACAGAATGCATTTTACCTCCATCAGATTCTTTGAATATAATTTTTTGAACCATCCTCTGTACCATTATTTTTCGTTCTAAGTGCTGAGGGAGAAACCAACCCAAATCGCGGACTTGATGGTGATGGCGAGTGGCAGAGCAGTGTAAATGTCTCAAAAAATTCAACTGCAATCTGAGACATGGAACTAGGAGACAAGCAGTCTGTTGCAAGTATGCCCATCCAATGGTACAAACCTGCAGCAAATTTAGGAAGAATGTATACAATGACCCAGGAATAAAATACTTTCTGAACAAATGATATTTTTGCTTTGAAGGCTTAATAATGAATGGAAATACTTACTTGCCCCTTTAACACCCAAACCCCACCCTCCATGACATAATTGTACTTTAACTTATTTATTCAAGGCAAAGCGAGTTGCTTGGACACAGGAGATCAGTTATTACTGTCAGCTGGCAGTAATCTTTTGAGGATCAGCGAGGTTGGGAAATGGCTCTTCATTGACCACCTAGCGGGTAGCTATGCCATTTTGGTTCCCACCACTGACAATACACCCTGGTGGCATGAAGAGGTCAAGTGTTCTCCTGATGCCTTTCCTTGCTGCATTACCAGCCTCCCCCCATCACTCAGTCTGTCGCCATAGCACTGAGAAGATCCAACCCTGTAACTCAGAGTTTTATGTGACTTGGTTTCATTAATATTCCTTCACTCTAGCTACATGATAATACCAATGTAACAGAATTCAAAACTGAGATACCATTATTTCCTCGAGTTTGACCCATCAGAGAAGGTTTGGCTTTGCACTTGGTCTTTGTAGCTCCTTAATATTTACTTACCCTCCTTATTAGCAGCCTTTCGGTGGTCCCCAATATAATTGCAACAAATTCTGTTCACTTCAGTCTCTGTATTTTGTAGGACTGGATTGTCAGGAAGGAGGACCATATTCTTGAATCTTAAGTAAAACTGATATGATTGAATTCCTTTATATTATTTCAGTGCTATACTAAAAAATGAAAAAAGTACATGTACAACTGTACTATACAAGTAAAGTTTGGTCAGAACTGTTCCAATGTGGTTAAATGATTATAAATTCTGAAAAGTGAGTTCTTATGTTTCTGCAAGATTTCTTAAACAAGGCCTGGCTCATTCTTCACCTCAAGATGCCTCTGCCCAGCTGGACAGCCTCAGCCTGCCAGCCCACTTCACTTTGAGAGTGGTCAGAAAGCTAAATCAGCATCCATTTCTTCAGGGAACAAATTCTATCTCACTCAGAAACAGCAGAGTTGATGATTCTTCTTTGGTCCCACCAATCTGTATTGAGAAGTGAAACCACTCTTTTCACAGGTCCTGTGTTGCCTAACAGTCTCTGTGTGAGCAATCAATGTATTCTCTCTCTTTTTGCCCTACTGTGTATTTTCAGCATTTTTAATATTTATTCCACTATTTTGCTCATGTCAAAAATGAATGGCTGAACTTTCTATCAGAAACAGTGTAAAGCACAGGAAGAGTCCAATCTGAACTGTCGGTACCTAATAGAAGGTGTGGAGTTGATGTCTTACTAATATGCCTTACTATGGCCCAGCCTCTGAGTCAGAAGGCTAGGAGTTTAAAATTTCATTCGGAGGTTTGAATACAAAACATGGCATGGGCTGGCTAAGCCTGGAACAGGAAAAGTTGGACTCTCTTTCAGCTATCTTTCGTTATTTTGTATTTTATTTTATGTTCATGAGAACGGCGTTAATTCATGGTGACAGTATAACATTTTTGCTGTATTTTATCTTGAATACACGTGACAAGAAAATGATTCAATGATTCAATGACATGCATAAGAATGTAAGAACTAGGAGCAGGAGTAAACCATCTGGCCCATTGAACATGCTCTGCATTCAATGCGATCATGGCTGATCTTTTTGTGGACTCGACTCCACTTACCCACCTGATCACAAAAACCCTTAATTCCTTTACTGTTCAAAAATCTATCTATCTTTGTCTTAAAACCATTCAATGAGGTAGCCTCAATTGCTTCACTGGGCAGGGAATTCCACAGATAAAAATTCAATGACCAGGAGTGGGGATTGAACCCACATGGACATACATCCATTGGATCTTAAGTTCAATGTCCTAACCACTCACCTATCTTGGTCAGAGGTTAGTCTGAAGGGATTGTTTCACTCCCAGAAATGCATGAGGCATTAAACAGAACCCCGCCCCCCCCACCTGCCGACCTCTCAGGTAAATATAGAAGATACCATTGCATTATGGGAAGATGTTTTCTCCTGGTCTCTTGGACACTATTCATTCCTTGACCAAATCAATAAGACAGCGACTATTTGTTCTGTGCGAGTTAGCTGCAGTGTATCTGAAGGTTCTTCAGTGTTTGTAAAATGGTTTGGCAATTGCTGAGATCCTGGAATGTGCTATATCAGTGCAAGGTTTCCATATGTCTCCTTTTATTGGATCGTGTTAGAACTTGCAGTAGACATTCTGAGTGATGGATATTCAAGCTCAGAAACAAGAATGATTCTGCTTGAATTGACAACCACCCTGTAGCCCAACATTTCAATTCCCCCTCCCACTCCACCAAGGATATGCAGGTCTTTGGACTCCTCCATCGTCAGACCACAACAAAACGACGGTTGGAGGAAGAACGCCCCATC
>NW_025214555.1:0-4131 GCF_004010195.1 Chiloscyllium plagiosum | reverse complement strand
CGTTGCCTGAAAGAAAGGTGAGTTTTATTTCTTTCAATTTCAGATCTGATTCATAGTGACAATGGAACAGGCGAAGGATGGTTATGTTGGAAAGGGATTGGGAAGGGGAATGAAATTGGGCAGCAACTTGGAGAGTCCCAATAGGGTCAAGCTGGGATTCTGGGTGAAAACTTCCACTTCCATTAGGTTCCGTTTGATCTCGTCAGTGTTGATGAGACCACATCGAGAGCATCTCACGCAGTGAACTAGATTTCGGGAGAGGCAGGTGAATCACTGTCTAAGCTGGAAGGACTCTTTGGGGAACTGGGGTATGCTGGCTGGTGTTGTATTTCATACAGTTGTCGCGAGAGACAAATTGTGGTTTGGGGAAGTGTTGGTGCGGAGAGAGGAACGAACCAAAGATTGGTAAAGGGAATGGTCCTTGCTGAAGGCAGTGAAGGGTGGGGAGGGTAAGATGTTTTCGTTGATGGGCCGAATTGATTTGGTAGAGGTGTCTCAAGATGATGAGTTCGATGTGGAGTCTGGTGGGGTGGTAGTTGATGACACGGATGTCCCTCAGTTTAATGTTATTGAAGGGAGGAGTTTTAGAGCAGTGGAGCGGTGAATAGAAGAGAAGTTTTCATTGGCTGTCTTGATGATAGACATTGGAAATGCACGTAGTTCAATATCAGTGGGCGTCTGCCATACTTGAGAATGAAGCGTCTTGCACTTCCGGGGAGATGCGGCGCAAGCAGAGGAATTGAGAAAACGGGACAAACGTGTTACAGCTGGACTAAAACTGCAGCCTTTTCTATTTGAGAATTTCAGATCTGTGGCAATTTTGTGTGTTTGTTTGTGTGTGTGTGTGTGAGAGAGGAAGAGAGTGCCGGAAATTGTGTGTGAGAACGAGCGCACGAGTGAGGACAGCGTGTGAGAAGGCCCGGAGCCATTCGTTTTAACGTTTGAATTGTTGCTTTCTCTAACACCTCATACTTCACCTGCTTTAATCTCACAAGGAAGTGTCTTTGTTTGCGTCATACCTGGGGGAGTTCTGTGCCACTTACAGGAACTGACTGGATGATATGGCATTAGGGAGGATAGAGAGCATTGACTGACAGCCCTCACGAATTGTAAACCAGGCCTTTGCAACCATACTTCCGTGTAACATGTGATGGAGCCTGAATGCGAGTATAAGAGCGTTTCTGATTTTCTCTGTCTATTTGAGTGTCGGTACTGCTGCAATCTCAATGCCAGTTTTGCACCTTTACCTCCTCTTCCTGAAGTAGTCCCAGGCTGAAGCAGAACGGAAGGATCACGATCTGTTCCTCAGCGATAGAGTAAGTGTGAGAAAATATCGAACGAAAGACAGCGAGACAGAGAGAGATAGCTACGACACACAATAGTCTTCAGCCACTGGATCTTTCCTGAAATTTGATTATCTTTGAATTTCTTCGATTTCTTTCTTTCTAACAATCTTTAATTCATTGTGTTACAGAGGGCTAGAATCTTATAGCACAAAGACAGGTCTTTTGGCCCAACCTTGTTCATACCAAACAAGATGTCCATCCACGCTATTCCATTTCTCTGAAATTGTTCCATGTCTTTCGAAATCTTTCCGATTTGTGAATGTGTTATTGTACCAGCTTCAACAACTTCCGCCAGCAGCTCAATCCATATGCATTTCCCACCCTGTATGTAAACGTTTCCCCTTAATTTCACTTTTATTCCTTCCTGTATAACCTGAAATTGATTCCGTTTGGTCCTTGGGTTATCAACCCTGGGCAAAAGACTAAGTGGCTTCATCCTGTCCAAGCCACACATTGCCTTATGCACCTTTAAAATTTACCTCCTCAGTCTCCTACACTCGAAAGAAAAAAAATCCAAGCTTGTCAGACTTCTCCAGATAACTCAGAGAGTTTTGTCCTGACCACGTTCTTGTAAATTTCTTCTGCACTCTTTATTAATAACTTTCTTCTTATAGCAAGTTGACCAAACCTGAACACAGTCATCCCAGTGCAGCTCATCAACGTCCTGAACAACTTGAACATAGCTTAACAAATTCCAGACTCAATTTCCTGACTGAAGAAGGCGAATGGGTCAGAGTCCTTCTTCATCATCCTTTGCATCAGTGACACTACTTTAAGAGAACCGTCCATCTGAACTCCAGGGTTCATCTGTTCCATTACACTCCTTGAGATCCTACTATATACAATGAAACCACTGCTTCATTTCACTTTCCAAATTGCAACGACTCCCATTTGCCTGCATTAAAATCAATTTGCCATTTCTTTGCCCACTTCCCCACCTGATCAAGCTTTGCTCTAATTTCGGAGGACCTTGCTCACTGTCCACAATACCACTTATTTTATTCTCATCTACAATCTTATTAATTATGCCTTAAACATGCTCATCTAACTCATTGATATAGATATCAAACTTCAATGGACCCAGCACCGAACCCTGAGGGAAACGCTTTGTCATAGTTCTGCAGTCCGACAAACATCCTTCTACTATTACTTTCTGCTTCCTAATTTCGAGTCTATTACATCTTTAATTTTCCACGTTCGCTGAACTCCATGTCATTAAATCTTCCAGAGCTGCCAACCGTGTGCAATCTTATAAAAAGGGCTTCGTTATATCCAAATAGACAATGTCTATCGGCCTGTCCTCATCAATCTTCCTAGTCACTTCGTCAAAGAATTCGAATAAATTTGTGAAGAGTGATCTCCCACAAATCCATGCTGACTACATCTAATCAAACTCGGTCTTTCCAAATGCATGAATATTTCTCAGCATTTTCTCAATTAACTTACCTACGACAGATATTAAACTTACTGGCTATCCTTCCAAAGTTTATGTTTATAGCCATTCCTATCGTTTCCTAACTTTCCCTATCCTCCTGTCTTCGGAAATTTCACTCTTGTCTCACGATGATGCAAACATGTCAGCCAGGCTCCTGCAATTCTTTCCTTAGCCTCTTGCACTGTCCTTCGATATATATGGTCAGGACCAGCAGGTTTATTCAGTTTCATACATTCGAATGTTTCCAACAATTTCTCTACTCTGATATGGACTATCCCCAATATATCACCACTAACTTTCCCACATTCCCAAGTCTTCATGTCTTTCCCCATGTAAACACAGAGAGGAACGTTTATTGAGAACTTGCCCAACCTCTTGCAGTTCTAACCATATACATTCGCCCTTGAGACTTCCTATTCGTTCTGTAGTTATTCTTTCTCCTTTAATATGCTCGAAGTATCTGTTTGGATTCACTACAATCTTCTCAGCCAAGTGTATCCTGTGGTCCTGTTTTGCCCACCAGATTTCCTTCTTCGTTAATCTCCTTTAATCCATTATATACCTCCAGGGACTCTCTTGATCCCATCTGCCTGGACCTGATCTATACATCTTCCGTTCCTTCTGGCCAAAGCCTCAATATCACTTGCATTCTTGGATTCCCTATTATTACCAAAGTTGCCCTTCAGCATGCAGGAACGTATAGGCCGTTTAATCCATCTATCTCAAAATAAAAGACAAATCATTTGCAGATTTTCCTTTGCACGCAAACAAACTGGTCCAATCAATCCAAGATCCAGCTTACTTCAATCAATATTCAAATTGTCAGAATTTAGAACTTGTATATCTGGACCAGTTTTGTCCCTGTCCATAACAATTTAAAAATCTATAGACCTATCGTTCCTGGTCGCACTGTCACAGCAGTCACCTGTCCTGATCGATTCTCCAGAGAAAGTCAATTCGTTCGCCTTCCTGAGCAGTGCAATCGAAATAATGCTTGGGAAAATCACTTACCACATTTCACGCTACCTAACCCCTTTCACGCTATAGCACTACCAAGCTATGTTAAGAAAACTTAAACTCACTACTATGACAAACTTATTACTCATGCATATCGCCCCGTCTCCTTACAATTCACATAGATTATATGTTGGTCTATATTACAACGCCAATAACGTCACCCCTTATTTCTTAGCTTCACCTAAAATTCTCAATGGATGACCTTTCAGTTATTTCATCTCTGATAATTGCTGTGATGCTGCGCTTAATCAAAAATGCAACATTCCCATCCACTCTTTCTACCACAACTGCAGCCTGTCACATTCACTCTCAACAATTTCTCATTCAAATCTG
>NW_025214554.1:45024-46000 GCF_004010195.1 Chiloscyllium plagiosum | reverse complement strand
TTCTTCTCATCACCTTAAAATTATGACCCCTCATGACAACCATTTCTGCCCTGAGCAAATGTCTCTGACTATGTACTCCATCTATGCCTCTCATTACCTTGGATACCTCTATCATGTCATCTCTCTTCCTCCTCCTCCCCAGTTTGAAAAGTTCCAGCTCACTCAACCTTTCTTCATAAGACAAGCCCTCCAATCCAGTCAGCATCTTGGTAAATCTCTTCTGCACACAATATTCCAAGTTATAGAAAGAATATTATTAAATTGGAGAGGATTCGGAAAAGATTTATCAGGACGTTGCCGGGACGACACGGTTTGAGTTAGAGGGAGACAGTGAGACTTTTTTCATGGGAGTTTAGGAGGTTGAGGGGAGACCTCGTAGATTTATAAAATCTATAGTGGTTTATAAAATCCTGAGGGGAATAATCAAGGTGAATAACAAAATAGAGTGGGGTGTTGAACAATAGGGAGCATGTTGTTAAGATGAGAGTTGAAAACTTTAAAGAGACCTGAGGGACAAATTTGAGGGACAAGTATGTGTAAATTTAATTGAACAACACAAATCTATGATTACATTGATAATTAACAACAAAGATTTGACATCTTCAAATAGATTCCTCAAAATGGAGACCATTCAGTCTTTCAACATACCCCACTATTCAATAAGATCATGGGTGATTGAATTGTTTTGAAATGGGAGATAAGTGGGAGAGGCGAGGAATGGATGGAATGGCAGGAGTGAGGTCTCCACAGGGAGAGAAGCAGCAACAGAGAAGGAACCATCAAGAGGGGAATTCAAGATGGAAGCAGAGTTAATGAGGGTCAGTGAGACGGAGGATTTGAGCGAGAAGTGGAGTCTGTGAGAGGCAGTGAGATGGAGGGTTTGAGAGGGAAGTGGAGTCTGTCAGGATCAGTGAGATGGTGAGGACCTTAAGTGGGAGATAGTTTGATCCTAACTAATGCATGCTGGGAATCAATC
>NW_025214554.1:39467-43064 GCF_004010195.1 Chiloscyllium plagiosum | reverse complement strand
GGTCAGGCAGCATCCAAGGAACAGGAGAATCGACGTTTCGGGCATAAGCCCTTCTTCAGGCTAATGCCCGAAACGTCGATTCTCCGCCTCCTTGGATGCTTCCTTGCCTGCTGCGCTTTTCCAGCAACACAATTTTCAGCTCTGATCTCCAGCATCTGCAGTCCTCACGTTCTCCCAATACAACATGCAACATTACAACACCATACAGGCCCTTCATGGAACCCCTGGGATAATAAAATAAATTTGACTCATAGAACATAGCACATCATAGCGCAGTACAAGTCCTTTATGGAACCGATTGGATTATAAAGCAAGTTAGACTCATAGAACTCAGAACATTATAGCCCAGTACAGACCCTCGATGGAATCGTTCGGCTGATAAAGGAATTTAGCCTAATAACATAGAATATTACAGTGTAGTAAAGGTTCTCTATGGAACTCTCGGCTAATAGAGAAATTTACACTCATAGAACATAGAACATTACAGCGCAGTACAGGCCCTTTGTGGAACCACTCGGCAAATCAAGGAAGTTAGACACATAAAACACAGAACATCACAGTGCAGTACAGGCCCTTTATGGAACCACTTCACTAATAATGGAAGTTAGACTCATAGAACATAAAATATGAGAGCACAGAACAGGCGCTTTGTGGAACCACTTCACTAATAAAGAAAGTTACACTCATAGAACATACACAACTCCAGCTCATTACAGGCCCTCCCTAGAACGGCTAATAATGAGGATTACACTCAGAGAACAAAGAACATTACCCCGCAATCGAGGCCCTTTATGAAATCTCACGGCTATTACAGGAGGTTGGACACACAGAACATAGAACATTACGGTGCAGTACAGGCCTTTTAAAAAAACCCCTTGGCGAATACAGGAAGTTAGACAGGTAGAAATACAACATTATGGCACATTATGGAACCACGTCGCTCATAAAGGAAGTTAGACTCACATTTAAAATCACATTTCAGCGCAATACAGTCACTTTATGGAACCTCTCATTAATAAAGGGAAGTTCAACTATTACAACATAGATTATTACAGTGCAGTACAAGTGCAGGCCAACAAGAGGTGAGGCCATACTGGATTTGGTTCTGGGTAACGAACCAGGCCAGGTGTTCAGTTCTGAAGGCTTCCCATTTTCCAGTCGTCCCTTTACCTGTGAACATCTGCCCCCAATTAGCTTTTGAAAGTTCTTGCCTAATACAGCCATAATTGGCCTTTCTCCAATTTAGAACTTCAATTTTTAGATCTGGTCTATCCTCTTCCATTACGATTTAAAATCTAACAGAATTATGGTCGCTGGCCCCAGAGTGCTCCTCCACTGACACCTCAGTCACCTGCCCTATTTCCCAAGAGTAGGTCAAGTTATGCACCTTCTCTAGTAGGTACATCTACATACTGAATCAGAAAATTTTGTACACACTTAATTCCTCTCCATCTAAACCCTTAACACTATGGCAATCCCAGGACACCTCAGTCACCTGCCCTATTTCCCAAGAGTAGGTCAAGTTATGCACCTTCTCTAGTAGGTACATCTACATACTGAATCAGAAAATTCTCTTGTACACACTTAATCCCTCTCCATCTAAACCCTTAACACTATGGCAATCCCAGTCTAAGTTTGGAAAGTTAAAATCCCCTAACATAACTATTATTTCTACAGATAGCTGAGATCTCCTTACAAGTTTGTTTCTCAATCTAATTTCGATTTAAATGGATCAAAAATGCTCCCAACATCTCTCTCGGAATCTGTTCCATAGACAACTTATTTCAGTGAGGATTTGTAATTGGAAACTGTTGAGTTTAGTTCAACTCAACATTCTCATCTTCAAATCTCAAGATAAAGTTCAGAACAAAAATCTGTGCATGGCTGATTTCAAAAGATAAAAATTAGACATTTTACCACTGAGAGGAATTGCCAGAAGACATGTCAACCACCCACAGCTTTACCTGAATAATGATCAGTAGACAGATGCCTGCTCCCATTTCTGATGGATCTCCATACATCCCAGTCATGACATACACAATGGCTTGTCCAATAGTGATGATCATACCAAAAACTGCAGGGTGAAAGTATTCACAATTAAAGTGTATACCAGACCTCTGGTGAAAAGCCGACAAGATGCAAATATACAGAAGGAAAATCGAGCAGACGCAGACTAGTCACCCCATTGAGCCTGCTGCATCATAAAAAAAACAGATCAGATTGTAACTCCAAATCCACATTCCAGCCTACCCCTGCAACCATTCACTCCTTTGATCATCTTGCTCTTCTTCCATCATCTTTTCAAGATGAAAGAGCTCCAAAGAATCAAGACTCTTAAATGTGAGGTGCCTTATTTTTGAAACGGTAATTGCCAGATCTGATATGACATCAGTGGTTAGCACCTAGGACCCATTTAAAACTTCCATAACACCCTGAATGTCATAAAATGCCCCAAGGTGCTTCACAGTAGCAGAATCAATAGAAGATTGGGTTTCAGAACAACAGCTCGGTAGATCCTGTTCAGCTTGCTAGTAGTATTTTGTAATTCATATAGATGTGTGCATACAATTTATATTCAACTTAATATCAGTCTCATACCCTCCCACTCCCAAACCATTGATGGGTGGCACGGTGGCTCAGTGGTTAGCACTGCTGCCTCACAGCACCAGGGACCCAGGTTTGATTCCTGCCTCAGGCGACTGTCTGTGTCGAGTTTGCACATTCTCCGTGCTTGCGTGGGTTTCCTCCAGATGCTTGGTTTTCTCCCGCAATCTCAAGATGTGCAAGCCAGGTGAATTGGCCATGCTAAATTGTCCCATAGTGTTAGGTGCATTAGTCAGGGGTAAATTTAGGGTAGGGGAATGGGTCTGAGTGGGTTACTCTTCAGAGAGTCGGTGTGGACCTGTTGGGCCGAAGGGCCTGTTTCCACATTGTAGGGAATCTAATCATCTCCTGCACCTGATCCTGTTGTGGGAAGACCATAGTTTGGCCACTGAAGAACAATTAAACAGACAGCTTTCCTGAAAGCCACTCAGACTAAGCAGTTTCCAACTGACGGGCAGCATTATGGTTTCCAGCAAGTCAGTTTAAAAACTAAACCGAACAGGCAGAAGTTCATCAGTAATTGCAGATTTCCTGCAATGTGTTTACAGTGAAATTCTCTCAAAGTAATAGTACATAAAGCAAACTGGAAAAATACAGAGGAACCTCAACTATCCAAAGATCAAGGTCCAGCAAAAATATGTTACATCAAAAAGGTAAGTGAATTCAGATTACCTGTACTGAACAAGATATGAAAACACTGGCAGAAACAGTCCTTGCACAGTATATTGTAAATGATGCTAGTTTTGCTCATTGTCTGTATAGGGTCTTTTAAGTTCATTAGCTGCTGTTTTAATGTGGGCTACCACAATGCCAAGGGGTCTGAGTAGTCACTACATTGGACAAACAGGCAGAAAACTAGCCACCTGGATACATGAACACCAACTAGCCACAAAAAGACATGACCCTCTCTCACTAGTGTCCTCACATACGGATGAGGAAGGACACCACTTCGACTGGGACAATACACCCATCCTAGGACAAGCCAAACAAAGA
>NW_025214554.1:35832-39207 GCF_004010195.1 Chiloscyllium plagiosum | reverse complement strand
GTTAGGTTCTTCACTCAGCGAGTCGTAAGTTCATGGAATGCCCTGCCAGTAGCAGTGGTGGACTCTCCCTCTTTATGGGCATTTAAGCGGGCATTGGATAGGTATATGGAGGATAGTGGGTTAGTATAGGTTAGGTGGGCTTGGATCGGCGCAACATCGAGGGCCAAAGGGCCTGTACTGCGCTGTATTCTTCTCTGTTCTATGTTCTAGTACAGGCCTTTTATGAAATTGCTCGGCTAATACAGGAAGATAGCTTGGTAGAAATAGAACATTTCAGCACAGTGCAGGCCCTTTATGGGACAACGTGGTTCATAAAGGAAGTTAGATTCACAGAACAATCACATTACAGCACAATACCCTCTCTAAATGGAACCCCTCGACTAATAAAGGAAGTTACACTAATACAACATAGAACATGACAGCGCAATAGAGGCCCTTTATGGAACAACACAGCTAATAAAGATAGTTAGACTCATAAAACATAGAACATTACAGCACATTACAGGATCTTTATGGAAATGCTCGGCTAATAATGGACGTTAGATTCAAAGATCATAGAATATGACAGCGCTGTACAGACCCTTTATGGAACTGCTCAGCTAATAAAGGAGGTTACACACATAGAACCTTGAACATTACAGTGTAGTACAGGCCTTTTATGGAACCGATCAGCTAATAAAAGTTAGACAAATACAACATAGAGCATTACAGTACAGTACACGTGTTTCATTGAACCGCTTGGCTAATAACAGCAATTAGACACTTAGTGCAGTACAAGCCCTTTATGGAACAGCTCGGCTATAAAGGAAGTTAGACTCATCAAACAAAGAACATTACAGCGCAGTACAGGCGCTTTATAGAACCCCTTCGATAATAATTAAAGTTACACTGACAGAACATAGAACAATAAAGCGCAGTACAGGCCCTTTATGGAACGCCTAATAATGAGAGTTAGACTCAGAGAGCATAGAAATTTACAGCACAGCACACGCCCATTATGGAATCCCTCTGCTAGTAGGGGTAGTCAGACTAGTACAACATATAATATTACAGCGCCATACAGGCTCTTTATGGAACCCCTCGGATTATAAAGGAAGTTTGACTCATCGAGCAAAACACATTACTGCACAGTACAGGCCCTCAATGGAAATTCTCAGCGAATAACGAACGTTAGACTAATACAACATAGAACATTACAGCGCAGTACAGGCCCTTTCTAAGGAACTACTCGGCTATTAACTGAAGTTAGACTCAGAACATAGAACATTACAGATCAGTACAGGCCCTTTATGGAACCGCTCGGCAACTACTGGAAGTCTGAATAATACAACATACAACATGACAGCGCAGTATAGGCCCTTTATGGAAACCCTGGGCTACAAAAAGAAGTTAGACTCAAAGAACATAGCACATCACAGTGCAGTGCAGGCCCTTTATGGGACCGCTTGACTAATAACGCACGTTAGACTCATAGAACATAGAACATTACAGTGCAGTACACGCCCTTTATGGAACCGCTCGACTAATAAAGGAAGTTAGACTAATAGAACATGGAACAGGACAGCGCACTACAGGCCGCTTATGGAAGTGTTCGACATATAAACGAAGTTAGACTCATAGAACATAGAACATTACAGTATGGTACAGAGCTTTATGGACCGCTCAGCTAATAACGGAAGTTCGTCAAAAAATGTAGAGCCCATTATGTACAGGCCCTTTATGGAACGGCTCGGCTAATAAAGGAAGTTAGACTCATAGAACATAGAACATTACAGCGCAGTACAGGCCCTTTATGGAACTGCTCGGCTAATAATGGAAGAGACTCATAGAACATCAAACATTACAGCGCATTACAGGCTCTTTATGTAACCGCTAGGCTCATAGAGGACATTAGACTGATACAACCTGGACTACGATAATGCAGTACAAGCCCTTTATGGAACCGCTCGGCCGATGAAGGAAGTTAGGCTATTGCAATATAGGCTATGACAGCGCAGCACAGCCCCTTTATGGAACGGCTAATAATGAGAGTTACACTCATAGAACATAGAACATTACAGCACAGTACCAGCCCTTTATAGAATGATTCGGCAACTACAGAAATCTGGATTAATACAACATAAAACATGACAGCGCCACACAGGTCCTTTATGGAACCCCGGGGTTACAAATGGACGTTTGACTCATAGAACATAGCACATCACAGCACAGTACAGGCCCTTTATGGACTCACTCGGCTGATAGAAGAAGTTAGACTAATACAACACAGAACGTTACAACGCAGTACAGGCCCTTTGTGGAACTGTTCAGCTTATAACGGCTGTTCGACTCATAGAACATAGCACATCACAGCTCAGTAGAGGCCCTTTATGGAACCAGTTGACAAATCAAGGAAGTTAGACACATTAAACACAGAACATCACAGCGCAGTAAAGGCCCTTTATGGAACTACTCGGCGAATCAAGGAAGTTAGACACAATAAACACAGAACATAAGAGAGCAGTACAGGCCCTTTATGGAACCGCTCATCTAACAAAGCAAGTTAGACTAATAGAACATAAAACATCACAGGGCATTAATGTCCCATTATGGAACCGCTCGGCTAAGAAAGGAAGTTCGACTCATTGAACAAGGAACATGACAGCGCTGTACGGGCTGCTTATGGAACAGCTTGGCAAAAAAATTGAAGTTAGACTCATAGAACATAGAACACGACAGCGCACTACAGGCCCTTTATGGAACCGCTTGGCTAATAAAGGAGGCTGAACTCATTGAAAATAGGACATTACAGCGCACTACAGGCCATTATGGAACAGCTCGGCTAATAAATGTGGCTGAACTCTTTGAAAATAGAACATTACAGCGCACTACAGGCCCTTTATGGAACCACTCGGCTAATAAATGAGACTGAGCACATAGAACAAAGGACGTTACAACACAGTACAGGCCGTTTATGGAACAGCTGGGCTAATAAAGGACGTTAGACGATAGAACATAGAACATTATAGCACAGTACAGACCCTTTACGGAACCGCTCGGCTAATAATGAAAGTTACAGTCATGCAACATTGAACATTACAGCGCAGTATAGGCCCTTTAAGGAACCGTGGTGCCTCAGTGGTTAGCACTGCTGCCTCACAGCGCCAAGGACCCTGGTTCGATTCCAGCTATGGGCAACTGTTTATGTGGAGTTCGCACATTCTCCCAGTGCCTGCGTGCGTTTCCTCTGGGTGCTCCGGTTTCCTCCCACAGTCCAACAATGTGCAGATTAGATGAAATGGTCATGTTAAATTGCCCGTGGAGTTAAGTGCATTAGTTTGGGGGAATGGGTCTGGGTGGATTACTCTTCGGAGGGTCGGTGTGGACTAGTTGGGC
>NW_025214554.1:21105-34965 GCF_004010195.1 Chiloscyllium plagiosum | reverse complement strand
CCTCAAGTGCCTCAGCCTTTCCTCATAAGACCTTCCATCCATACCAGGCACCATCCTGGTAAATCTACTCTTCACCCTTTCCAACGCTTCCACATACATCCTATAATGCGCAATACTCAAAGTGCATCTGCATCAGAGTTTTGTACAGCTGCAACATGACCTCATGGCTCTGAAACTCAGTCCCTCCACAAATAAAAGCTAACACACTGGATGCCTTCTTCACAACCCAATCATCTTGGGTGGCAACTTTCAGGGATCTATATACATTAACACTGAGATCTCTCTGCTCATCCACACTACCAATAATCTTACCATTAACCAGTACTCTGCATTCCTGTTACTGCTTCCAAAGTCAATCACCTCACACTTTTCTGCATTAAACCCCATTTACTACGTCTCAGCCCAGCTCTGCAGGTTATCGTTGTCCCTCTGTAACCTGCAACATTCTTTAGCACTATCCACAATTCTACCAACTTGAGTGTCATCCACAAATTTACTAGCCTATCCTTATGCGCCCTCATCCAGGTCATTTATAAAAATGACAAAAAGTAGTGGCCGCAAAACAGATCCATGCGGTACACCACTAGTAACTGAACTCCAGGATGAACATTTCCCATCAATCACCATTCCGTCTTCTTTCAGTTAGCCAGTTTCTGATTCAAACCGCTAAATCGCCCTCAATTTCATATCTCTGTATGTTCTACAATAACTTACCGTGGGGAATATTATCAAAAGCATTATTGAAATGCATATACACCACATCAACCGCTTTACCCCATGCATCTGTTTGGTCACCTTCTCAAAGAACTCAGTAAGTTCTTCACAAAACTTACTTGTTGGCTATTCCCAATCAAACTATTGTTTTCTAGACAATTATAAATAGAATGTTTGTCGCTGACTCCAATGTGCTCCCCAACTGACACCACAGTCACCAGCCCTGCCTTACTTCCCAAGAGTAAGTCAGGTTTTGCACCGTCTCTCGTAGGTACATCCGCATATTGAATCAGAAAATGTTCTTGTGCATACTTAACAAATTCCTCTCCTTCATCTAAACCCTTAACACGATGGCACTTACAGTCTATGTTTGGAAAGTTAAAATCCACTATCCCATAACCACCCTATTATTCTTACAGATAACTGAAATCTCCTTCCAAATTGTTTCTCAATTTCCCACTGACTAATAGGGGGTCTATAATACAATCCCAATAAGGTGATCATACCTTTCTTATTTCTCAGTTCCACCCAAGCAATATGTTTGTATATATTTCCAGGAATATCCTCCCTCAGCACCACTGTAACACTATCCCTTATCAAAAACATCATTCCCCCTCCTCTCTTATCTCTCTTTCTGTCTATTTGTGGGCGGCACGGTGGCACAGTGGTTAGCACTGCTGCCGCAAAGCGCCAGAGACCCGGGTTCAATACCCGACTCAGGCGACTGACTGTGTGGAGTTTGAACATTCTCCCCGTGTCTGCGTGGGTTTCCTCCCGGTGGTCCGGTTTCCTCCCACAGTCTAAAGATGTGCTGGTCAGGGGAATTGGCCGTGCTAAATTGCCCGTAGTGTTAGGTAAAGGGATAAATGTAGGGGACTGGGTGGGTTGTGCTTCGGTGTGGACTTGTTGGGCCGAAGGGCCTGTTTCCACACTGTAAGTAATATAATCTAATCTACCCTTCCTATAACCTTTATATCTTGGAACATTAAGCTGCCAGTCCTGTCCATCCCAGAGCCATGTATCTGTAATTGCTATGATATCCCAGTGTCATGATTCTAACCATGGTCTGAGTCCATCTGCCTTCCCTGTTTGGCCTCTTGCACTGAAATAAATACAGTTTAAGTTATCAATCCTACGTTGTTCTCTGCTTTGTCCCTGACTGTTTGACACTTCTTTTCTCAACAGTGCCCGTCTAAGATTGATCTCTTTCCTCATTATCCACCTCACCAATTTAAATCCTCCCGAGCAGCTCTTGCAAATCTCCCTGCCAGTGTATTAGTCCCCTTCCAGATCAGGTGCAATCCTTCTTGTATAGGTGACTTCTACCCCAGAAGAGATTCCAACGATTTAAAAATGTGAATCCTTCTCCCATGCATCAGATCCTCAGCCACGCATTCATCTGATCTATCCTCCTATTCCTACCCTTAACCAGCTTTGAACACGGCGAGTAATCCAGATATTACTAGCCTCAAGGACCTCCTTTTTAAATTTCTACCTAACTTTTGATATTCCCCCTTCAGAATCTCATCATTTCCCCATCCTATATCCTTAGTTCCAATGTGTACAATGACCTCCTGCTAATCCCTCTCCCCTTTGAGAACATTCTGCACGCTCTCTGAGATATCCTTGACACTGGCACCAGGGAGACAACACCCTATTCTGATTTTTCGCTGCTGACCACAGAAACATCTGTCGATGGCTCTTCCTCGAGAATCCCTAAACACAATCGATCGCATGTGTTAGGGAACCTGACGTACCCCTCATTATATTAGAGCCAGTCTCAATACCAGAAACTGAGTCGTGGAACATTCCCCTGAGAATCTATCCCTCCCAACGTTTTCTAAAGCAGCATTCTTGTTTGAGATGGGAAAGGCTCCTACACTTCCTGCCTACCTCTCTTACCTTTCCTGGAATTAACCCATCTATCTGACTGTATATGCAGCTTTTCTCCCTTCCTTTAATTTCCATCCATCACACCCCCTTGCTCTTGTAAATGCCTCATTGCATTTAACTGTCGCTCTGACCTAAATATTCGACCTATCTATTCGATCTGATATGATTTAAAACCAAAGACATTTATTGCAGATTTAATCCTCAGTAACACATAGAATCTCTTGAAATGCCCACATTTACAGGCCCAGAAAATAGTACCATCTTATTGTTCTACAGAACACTGCTCCAGGCTAACGTCATACTTGTGGCTTATATTTTAAAGGCTTAATCAAGAGACAGATCTCAATAAAAAACCTAAGCAGGAAAGAACCCACCGTACTCTTGTTATAGTTTTACAGTAAGGCTATAATTAAAACTATTCACTTATCAGTTCCTGTGCTGTAACCTCTCCCATACAGGTTCCTCCAAGATCAGTTATGAATTTCACTGTTTGTTAAGTTTCCCTGGATGCATACCTGATGTCAAACGATACATGAATTCAAACAGCAAAAGCGGTAGTTGGCTACAAAATCATTACTTAGAGCAATTTATAATTAACAGTGTGACAATTATTATGTATGACTGTCTGACGCAACCTTGGAAATAAAGATATTAAGATTATACCCATAAGAAAGCAAGCATTATTGAAAATTAATTTTTCTGCATAAATCATAAAACATTTTATTTATAGAATATCATTAAATCAGCAATGTAACTACATATTAATTGCATAAGCCTGAATCAATAGATGTTTTAACCCACACAGAGGGTGGTACAAGTATGGAATAAGCTGCCACAGGATGTGGCTGAGGCTCGTGCAATTGCAACATTTAAAAGGCATCTTGGTGGGGATATAAATAGGAAGGGTTTGGAGGGATATTGGCCAGGTGCTGGCAGGTGGGACTAGATTGGGTTGGGATATGTGGTCAGTATTGCCGAGTTGGACCAAAGGATCTGTTTCTGTGCTGAGCATGTATAACTATGATTCTACATATTTTTGGCAAGACCCCATGTTATCCAAGGAAAGTGCGAGTAGGCCATCTTGTGGCTATTTGTTTGTATTGTACCAGCTGAAATCCTGTGAAAACCATTGTTGCTGATTGTATTTCAGAGCACTTCATTGACTGCTTCCCACGATATTTATCCTTCATAATTGTTTGATGTACTTGTCCAATAATTATTTTTTTTGATTTCTGTGCCCACCCAGACTACTCTGTATCTCAACGTTCTCCGGTCATCTTCAGTTAATGAATATTTTGCTTGTCCGTGCTGAATACGTGATGGGCAATGTATAATATTATACTCCATCTGCTATTTTTTGTTGACTCACTTTAACTAAATGTTCCTGATGGAGACTCTTATTGTTCAACTCACCAATTTCCTTCTTGACTCTGTATCAGTGTGAGTACAGTTTGTGATTATGAATGTACCAACATTGATCTCTCGTTACATTTTAAGGATCTGCAAATGACCCATTTTTCCTCAATCTGTTTCTCATCATGACTCAATTCTCGCTCTAAACGAGCATATTAATCCCATCATCATGTGCTTTGAGAACGGGCTCTATCATTATAAATGTTCTTTAGAAATTCAAATACGCCCCATGTGCAGGCCACCCTTTATCCATCCGGCTTGATTTATCCTCATAGGTTATTATCTAATTGGTCATCATGTTTTGCTTTTCATAAAACACTGTTGGCTTTACTTCATTTCGAAATATCTTACACCAACCTCCTTAAAAAGGCAGTGTAGCAATGTTTTCCTCAACTATAACGGTGAGACTGACACAGACATTATTTCCTGGTTCTGTTTCCCATCCCTGCATTGGGGGCGGCACGGTGGCACAGTGGTTAGCACTGCTGCCTCGCAGCGCCAGAGACCCGGGTTCAATTCCCGACTCAGGCGACTGACTGTGTGGAGTTTGCACGTTCTCCCCGTGTCTGCGTGGGTTTCCTCCGGGGGCTCCGGTTTCCTCCCACAGTCCAAAGATGTGCAAGTCAGGTGAATTGGCCATGCTAAATTGCCCGTAGTATTAGGTAAAGGGGTAAATGTAGGGGTATGGGTGGGTTACGCTTCGGCGGGTCGGTGTGGACTTGTTGGGCCGAAGGGCCTGTTTCCACACTGTAAGTAATCTAATCTAATCTAATTGAGGAGAAGAGTCCTTTGTGGTAATCTCAGTCAGTGAGAGGGATTGAACCTCAGTCAGTGACAGGGATTGCACCCATGCTGTTGACACCACTGTGTATCATAAACCAGCTGACCAGCTAACCAACCCTCTCACAGAAGGTTCAGGTCAGAAACTGTCAGAACCGTCCATCTGGGAAATGGATGTGAGGCTGTGCAATTCAGAGGCTAAACTACTGTTCTGGATTAAAACAGCAGTGCTGCTGAATGAAAAGAGGTTGTTGTGATGTTAGCCCTGGCAGGTAGAATAGTGACAATGATTTGACTGGACGCAGGGTAAACAACATGACGACTATTTCACCCTGAGAAATGAGCAGGCGTACAGCATAAAAATATGTATTTTGAGAACGTTCACTTTTCACAAGTGTAATCCTCAGCCACATCATAATAGGCTATTCTGAGTGAGAACACAGATTGATAATTACTTAGTTTGGGAAGAAAGTTTTGGCTTAACTCTTTTTAAACCAAAGTCAAGCTCAAATGGAAAGGAGATTTCATCATCTTCTTCATCTACTTCCTGAATTTGGTTTGTGTAGCTACATAAATATATGGGTTTGTACAGGAACTCACATACATAAGGATGTACCCAGATTCAGTGGCAAAATATGTTGGAGCTGTGTGATCCTCTCGGTAATACGCTGTTGTTGTGAGTTTGCTGGTTAAAAAGTTAACGATTGCTGTTAGCCACAAGAGGACAAAACTGCCTGATACAGTAACAGAATGGATTTCCTTCTGCTTTTCATCTCTGGGTCAGTGCTATTCTTAGTTGCCAACACGCCGCAGTGCACTGCGGACTTTGAGATCACTAAAATATGCTGGAACGTCAAAGAGTTAAACAGTAATATCAAACAAAAAGGCAGCTATGCAACTAAAATACTTTTCACCCATGAGTAGGTCTCACCTGCAGGCGATGTATAAAAGGCCATATTGGAGCGACAGCTCCCGGCAATGCTGGAAATTATTCAGCTGGCTCATAGGCAAACCGAAAGGGTATGTTCTCCAAATAAATCAGGGCAGACAGCGTGGTTAAAATCACAGTGACAGTTCTCACCGTGCAGTTGTTTGATTTAAACTTCTGACAACTGATCATTACATACTGGTCAATTGTAAAGAAGACTGTGAACCACACAGACATATTCAATGTGGCAGGATTAATGCACAGAATGAACTTACAAACAGCAGTGCAGGATAGAAATGAATGTGGAAAGTGATAACTCAAAATGTGATACACAATGACATTGAAAAATATCACCAGGAAATCTGCAGTTTCCATGGCAATCATGTAAGCCAAGATAAGTTTAGAAAGTCCACTTAGAGAGAATGATGATGGTCAGTAGGTGTGCTGTAAGAGGAAGAGAGAAGAGATTAGAAGTGGAATTCCATAAAGAAATGAACAGTAAATGTTTGGGTTATAGTCAGCGGTGACCTTACATCAAGTTTTCCAAAGATTTGTTTTTATAATGCAGACCAATGGCACTGACAATTTAATTGAGAACAAAACAATATTGAAGATTCAATTTCTATGCTCTTCCAACAAACTTGATATTTCTTTGATGGCAATGTCTAAATCATTTCCAGATAATTGCTGAACATTCCTTGATTCCAACAAATCATTCCATTTGGACACAAACATTGCATTAACATCCAAGAGTTGATTTTCTTTGCTGATACTCATCCTGGAGGAGCTGCTCAGTAAATGTGCATCACCGAGTCTGTCTTCCCCAGTTCCATCTGATGGATAAGCGATTCTGCAATGAGTACTATTTCTGAAACATGACATGAACACCACGATGAAGAAAAATGACATTGCCTTACCAAGAACGCCAAAGGCTGCAATAACAGCATAGCAAATGTTCTTTATATGGAGAATTGTTACCATTCTTTCATGAAGAATTAGGCAATTCCCTCATGTTTTCTAACTCTTTCTGAAACTTTGTGAAAGTTTAAATCAAACAACTGCACGGTGAGAACTGTCACTGTGATTTTAACCATGCTCGTTGCCCTGATTTCTTTGGAGAAGGGAAGCAATAATCATGGAGGAGGTAGAGGGCGTGGGTGGACCATCATCTCCCAGACCATCCATAACCTCATCACCTCAGGGGATCTCCCATCCACCGCCTCCAACCTCATAGTCCCACAACCCCGCACTGCCTGTTTCTATCTCCTGCCGAAAATCCACAAATCTGACTGCCCCGGCCGACCCATTGTCTCAGCCTGCTCCTGCCCAACCGAACTCATCTCTGCATACCACGACATGGTCCTGTCCCTCTTAGTCCAAGAACTCCCCACCTACGTTCGGGACACCACCCACACCCTCCACCTCCTCCATAATTTTCGCTTCCCCGGCCCCCAACGCCTTAACTTCACCAAGGACATCCAGTCCCTACACACCTCCATCCCCCATCACGAAGGCCTCAAAGCCCTCTGCTTCTTCCTTTCCCGCCGAACCAAACAGTACCCTTCCACTGACACCCTCCTTCGACTGACTGAACTGGTCCTCACTCTTCTCTTTCCAATCCTCCCACTTCGTCCAAACCAAAGGAGTAGCTATGGGCACCCGCATGGGCCCCAGCTATGCCTGCCTCTTCATCGGATATGTGGAACAGTCCATCTTCCGCAGCTACACTGGTACTACCCCCCACCTTTTCTTCCGCTACATCGATGACTGTATCGGCGCTACCTCGTGCTCCCATGAGGAGGTTGAACAGTTCATCCACTTTACTAACACTTTCCACCCCGACCTCAAATTTACCTGGACCGTCCCTCCCTATCCTAGACCTCTCCATTTCTATCTCAGGCGACCGACTCAACACGGACGTTTACAATAAACCGACTGACTTCCACAGCTACCTAGATTACACATCCTCCCCCCCGCCCCCTGTAAAAACGCCATCCTATATACCCAATTCCTTCGCTTCTGCCGCATCTGCTCCCAGGAGGACCAATTCCAACACCTAACAACTCAGATGGCCTCCTTCTTCAAATACAGCAATTTTCCCTCAGACGTGGTTGACGATGCTCTTTACTGCATCTCCTCCTCTTCCTGCTCCTCCGCCCTTGAACCCTGCCCCTCCAATCGCCACCAGGACAGAACCCCACTGGTCCTCACCTACCACCCCACCGACCTCCAGATACATAATATCATCCTTCGTCATTTTCACCACTTCCAAACAGACCTCACCACCAAGGATATATTTCCCTCCCCTCCCCTATCAGCGTTCCGGAAAGACCACTCCCTCCGCGACTCCGTCGTCAGGTCCAAACTCTCCAACAACCCTGCGTTCACACCCGGCACCTTCCCCGGCAACCTCAACAAATGCAAAACTTGCGCCCACACCTCCCCCATCACTTCCCTACAAGGCCCCAAGGGATCTTTCCATATCCGTCAGAAATTCACCTGCACCTCTACACACATTATATACTGCATCCGCTGCACCCGATGTGGCCTCCTCTACATTGGGGAGACAGGCCGCCTACTTGCGGAACGTTTCAGAGAACACCTCTGGGACACCCGCACCAAACAACCCAACTGCCCCGTGGCTGAACACTTTAATTCCCCCTCCCACTCCGCCAAAGGATATGCAGGTCATTCGCCAGACCATGGCAACACGATGCCTGGAGGAAGAGCGCCTCATCTCCGCCTAGGAACCCTCCAACCACAAGGGATGAATACAGATTTCTCCAGCTTCCTCATTTCCCCTCCCCCCATCTTATCTCAGTCCCAACCCTCGGACTCAGCACCGCCTTCTTGACCTGCAATCTTCTTGCCGACCTCTCTGCCCCACCCCCTCTCCAGTCTATCACCCTCATCTTAACCTCCTTCCACCTATCGCATTCCCAACGGCCCTCCCCGAAGTTCCTCCTCTCTACCGTTAATCTTAGCCTGCTCGGCACACCCTCCACATTCCTGAAGAAGGGCTTATGCCCGAAACGTCGATTCTCTTGCTCCTTGGATGCTGCCTAGCCTGCTGTGATTTTCCAGCAACACATTTTTTCAGCTCTGATCTCCAGCATCTGCAGTCCTCACTTTTTCCTTTTTTTATCAGGAGCAGGAATCCTGATTCATCTCCTACCTCCATCCCAGAGCATCAATGAACAGTGATCAGGAGTGCTGACTGATTTCCACACTGTCTTGGACACAGGAGTCTCTGGACAGTGATGAGGAGCTGGAACCCTAGTTCCTCTCTTATCTCTAACCCAAGGGATCACTTGAAGTGATCAGGGTCTGTCCAAAGATGTGCAGATTAGGTGGGGTGACCAGCCTGAATTTACCATAGTAGGTGAATTAACCATGCATCCTCCTCAAGAATGTTTAGCATTGTTTGTAACTGAGGATGGAATTTCATTGTCTGTACACATGTCCGATCTGATGTATTGTATAAGGCCCCGTGGTCAGAAGGTCTCTGATGTCCCTTTGTGGTACAACTTTTATCTATGATTGAAAAGAATATCAATGAGTTGGACTGGAAATGTATCCTGTCACAGAAAGATGGAAAGGGAGAGTCTTGCCTCTGAAGTAAAACAGATCATGTTGAGAAACTGACAAGATTTGACAGCTTCCAGAGAGAGAAGGGAACAGTGCGATGGGAGTGAGCAGGGGAGAGTTTAGGTTTTTAAATTAAATCCCCTCCAGTGTGTAAACAGAACTTCAGCCCAACAAGTCCACACCAACCCTCCAAAGGTTAGCCCACCCAGACCCAGTCCCCTCTGTCTAATGCGCCTACAACTACGGGCAATTTAGCATGGCCAATTCACCTAACCTGCACATCTTTGGAATGTGGGAGGTAACCGGAGCACTGGGAGGAAACCCACGCAGACACAGGGAGAATGTGCAAACTTCACACAGACAGTTGCCCAGTCTGGAATCGAACCTGGGATCCTGGTGCTGTGAGGCAGCAATGCTATCCACTGAGTCACCGTACAACCCAAACAGGTATGGGTCTTCAGCAGCACTGACAGAAGTTAGAAAAATTTTATTGTTCCATCAAGTGCTGAAGAAAGAATTGGATAGTCTGTGAGAGATGGCGGCTGTAGAGTTGAAATGACAAAAGATTTCTTGGAAACAAATCCTAATGGATTGGTAATTGGTTCATTAATGAACACAAGGACCCAGAAAACTGGAGCAGGAGGAGACCTACCCGTTCAGTCTTTTTAAACAGTCGTATGGTAGATGCTGATTTTAAACTTCAAATCCTGCCCCCTCACCATACTCTGTGATTCCCTGAGACACCAGCAATCTGTGTATTCCAATCTGAAATGTACTCAGTGAGGCAGCATCCACAATCCGCAGGGATAGAAAATATCAGTGACTTGGAGACACTTTGAAAAAAGTGCCTTCACTACATTTCAGTCCCACAGAAGCTGCTCCTTATCCTGAGATTGTGTCCTTATGTTTTAGATTCTCAGACCACGGGAAGAATTTCTCAGCATCTACTGGATCAAGCCTCTCTCCTTCACAATCTGATATATTTCAATCAGATCACTTTTGTCAACGGCTGTTCTTTGACGGGATTATGGTTGGCAAATGGAGACGACACATTTTTGGTTTTAATAAATCCGACATCGCAATAGAATCCCTCACTTTGCACGCACACTGCTTCTCAATCAAATATAACTGGTCCAATTAAGATAATAATTGAAAGGAGTAAATTAAGTCACTAAAAAATACCCTCAACAGTTACAGAAGCTCCAATTAATACAGATCTGTTAAAACTTTACGCATCTCAGACCTTTCGAAATTTGAGGAATTTAACCCTGGGTTTGGAACATTTCACCCCCTCATCATTGAACCCTTGCTGTCCAGATACCGATCTGATCAATTGATGCTGCACTCAAATTGTCATGGACTCTTTACTTCCTAGTATGATTTATTTTGTTTTTTCCCTATTTGTTTTCAAGTTGAACGCATGTATTTTACCTTAAAGAGAGAGCGAAGGCTGTTTTGGCACCGAGAGATTGCAGGAGAAAGTGCGGTCTGCAGATGCTGGAGATCAAAGTTGAAACTTTATTGCTGGAACAGCACAGCAGGTCAGGCAGCATCCAGGGAACAGGAGACTCGACGTTTCGGGCACAGGCCCTTCTTCAGGCCTGTGCCCGAAACGTCGAGTCTCCTGTTCCCTGGATGCTGCCTGACCTGCTGTGCTGTTCCAGCAATAAAGTTTCAACCGAGAGATTGCAGCCAACTGTCATGTGGCTAACGAGCAGTCTCAGAGTTTTCTGGAAAAATGAAAATATGTAAAATTTGCCAGCTGTGTTCATGACAGTTTGAATTTCACCAATCAGTTTAAATTAATAAATTTAAGATTACCTAATATTTTAGGAAAATAAAAAAAGGCATTGTGAAAGCCAGAGAGAAAGCGATAAACTGCCATCTAGAGAAAAACTGCTGTCCCAAATACACTCTACCAAATGTACCTTTTTCATATGAAACATCTTTGCAGCAAAAGACAGAAGGCTACCCAGGGCGATCTTCAGCTAAAAGGATATAAACACTGACGATGAGAACCGCTGTCTGGTTATGAAAGATAGGTTGATGTAATTTTAACAGGATTTTTTTGTTGATCAGTATATTGCTATAGAGTGAGAGTTAGATAACATGCTTTTAACAGAAAGGAGGTTTAGAGTTGTAAATCGTTGTTGATTAATGTTCACTTTCAGCACAATAGAATAAATTCATATTTGTTATCTTTAAGTCGTGGAAGTGAGTTCATTATCATTCATACTTTAACACATGATGAGGTGGGGTGAACGTTTCTGGGTGTTTGATTTAATTAGCAGAGGGGGTCACCACTGTGCTGTAACAGTTTGGGTGCTTGTCCAGGATTTGGACGCTTTAGGCAGATCCAGTCTGAGATTTGGACAGATTTGGGGGAGGAAAAATCCCAGCAGATTTAAACAGAAGTCGATTACGGTCCTAAATTGTTTAATTTTGGTGACTTGTGTTTGGTTAAATTAAAAGTGAGAAAAATGGCTCTGAGGAATGCTAAAGAGTTTCTGAGGTTTGAAGAAGGATCCCAAATTTGCCATAAAAGTTTAGGAGGACAGAAAAAGACCATACGTTTAGAGTTAGCGTTGAGGATAGAAATTAGTTTGACCAAGGACAGAAGTAACGCTGAAATTTAAATGGAGTTACTCAAATACTTAGGGTTATCAAAGAAACAGACAAGTGCAGTAGACTTCGAAAAACTTAAATTAACTTTGAGGAAAATGGAGTTAGATGATAAGCAAAGAGAGAAAGTGGAAAAAGAAAGGGAAAGAGAAAGAAAAAGAGGTAGAAAAGAAAAAAGGAGAGAGGTAAACGAAAGAGAGATAAGGTTCTTAGCTGAGCAAAGAGAGAGAAGAAAGGCAGTGAGGAATAAAGAGAAAAGCAAGAGAAAAGGAGAAAGAATTTGAACGTAAGAAGTTGTGGTTCTGTTCGGTAATTCAAGTTAACAGGATGGAAATGAAGAGTGAAGACAGTGATGTTAAATTGTTAAAACTGCTACATTTTGATGATAAAGATGTTGAAAACTTCTTTATTTCGTTTGAAACATTGGCTAGGCAGATGGTGTGATCAGAGGACTTGTGGGTAATGCTGTCTCGGACGAAGCTGTTCGGCAGAGCTAGTGAGGTGTTTTCAGCATGTGAGATGAGGGGGGAAGAGATAATGAAGAGGTCAAACAAACCACTGTGAGAGCTTATGACCTGGTACCAGAAACTTATTGGCAGCGGTTCAGGAAAATTAAGAAGGAACTCTGTCGTGAAGGACTTATGTTGAGACCGAAAGACGTAAATGTGGTAATTTTGAAAGATGGGTGCGGACCTTCAAAATGATTAAGATCTATGAGGCTCCATGAGAGATTATTCTGCTGGAGGAATTTAAAAACTCACTTCCAGAGATGTTCAGAATTCACGTGGAAGAACAAAAATTTCAGAAAATGAGACGAGCAGCAAAGATGGCAGATGAATACACATTGGTGCATAAGACATGATTTAGCTTCTGGCAAGTATTTCATCCTGTGAGGGACAGGCGTTGGGAGAAGGAGAGATGATACAATAACAGCGAGTAGATAACACTGGTAATTGTTTACAATAGGTCAAAAAAACGAAGTCCAAGGGGGTGGAAAGGAGGTGAAAAGCTTCTGCTATTTTCACTAAAATGGAGTGTGACACACAAAATTATAGTGTCAGTGATTTCAATGGTTTCACTGCCAGAAAGTGGGACATGTAAAATCGCAGTGGTGGTCAATAATGAACGGCACTGTGGGAAAATATGTCTTAAAAGAACCTAAACCAGTGGTATTAGTGAAAGTAGTAAAGGATACCCACAAAAGGTCTAGGAGCTGCAGGACAATGCAGAGCCTCGGCAGGGGCTGGGTATGGAGACAGTGCCTGATCTCCATAAAGAACTCGCCTCTGTGGGTAAAGTTTATTCGAAAAAAGAGAGGGAAAGGAAAAGAAAGTTGCAACTTTGGGATAATAGTAAGATATGAAAGCATTTGTTACCCTGACCTGTTACCCAAGAGAGTGGTAATGTGCGGGATAGATGGACAGAAATTTAGCATTCTCCCGTTTAACATCAGATTGGAGTGCGAACACAGGACTGGGGAAGTAACAGTGGGACTGACTGACAGACCGTTAGCTCAAGGGATCCCAGTTTATACTTGGAACGATTTAGCAGGGTCCAAGGTAGAAGTGGTACCCCTTGTTGTGAAGAAGCCCAACGAAGAACCGCGGACTGAGGCGTTAAAAGAAAAAATACCCTGGTATTTTTTCCAGACTGTGCAGTAACAAGATCCCATCACCATAAGTCACAGCATGAAACAAGAACTAAAGAGAAAGTTGAAGGAGTAGAGTTTCAGTTAGCGGAGGCCATGTACGTAATGGTACAGGAAACACCCGGACAATTAGACGGTCAGACAGAAGTGTTTAGTCCTGAAAGTTTAAGAAACTTGCAACAGAAAAACGAGACAAAAAAGTACACACACACACACACACACACACACACACACACACACACACACACACACACACACACACACACACACACAC
>NW_025214554.1:15273-19488 GCF_004010195.1 Chiloscyllium plagiosum | reverse complement strand
CTTGGTTTGTTGAACCAAAATACAATACCTCAGATTTTTCCAAGTTAAACTCCATCTGCCATGCCTCAGCCCAGTGAGTGCTTTTAATGCTCCCTCAACCTCCCCCTTCAGATTTAAAAGACCCTCCCCTCACCAGAAGTCCAACAGACACCAATCTTGAGTTTCCCAAAGACCCAGAGCTTGGTTTGCCTCGTGCGGGCAGAGGGAAGAATGGGTAAGGAGAGGTTGGAAAGTAAACCGTTGCCTTGTATCACTTAATGAGTTTAGGACGACGGAAACCACATGCCTGAGGTTGGAAATAGTGACCAGTGTTTTTTGGCCAGAAATTTGAGGTGTAGTGGACAGCGAAGAGGGTTACCTCAGATTACAACAGGGTCTGGACCAGATGGGCCAATGGGCTGAGAAGTGGCAAATGGAGTTTAATTCACATAAATGTGAGGTGCTGAATTTTGGGAAAGCAAATCTTAGCAGGACTTATACACTCAATGGTAAGGTCCTAGGGAGTGTTGCTGAACTAAGAAACCTTGGAGTTCAGGTTCATAGCTCATTGAAAGTGGAGTCGCAGGTAGATAGGATAGTGAAGAAGACGTTTGGTATGCTTTCCTTTATTGGTCAGAGTATTGAGTACAGGAGTTGGGAGGTCATGTTGCGGCTGTACAGGACATTGTTAGGCCACTGTTGGAATATTGCTTGCAATTCTGGTCTCCTTCATAATGGAAAGATGTTGTGAAACTTGAAAGTGTTCAGAAAAGATTTACAAGGATGTTGCCAGGGTTGGAGGATCTGAGCTACAGAGATAGGCTGAACAGGCTGGGGCAGTTTTCCCTGGAGAGTCGGAGGCTGAGGGGAGATCTTGTACAGGCTTACAAATTATGAGGGGCATGGATAGGAAAAATAGACAAAGTCTTATCCCTGGGGTCGCAGGGTCCAGAACGAGAGGGCATAGGTTTATGGTGAGAGTGGAAAGATATAAAAGAGACCTAAGGGACAACCTTTTCACGCAGAGGGTGGTACGTGTATGGAATCAGCTGCCAGAGGAAGTGGTGGAGGCTGGTATAATTGCAACATTTAAGCGGAATTTGGATGGGTATATGTATAGAAAGTGCATGGAGGGGTATGGGCCGGCTGCTGGCAGTTGGGACTAGTTTGGGTTGGGATATCTGGTCGGCATGGACGGGTTGGATCAAAGTGTTTGTTTCCATGCTGTACATCTCTATGACTCTATGACTCTATGAAATTGGGCTCTTTCCTCATCTCTGGTGTTCGGTATTGATATCTATTTGAGGTACTTCAGACGTGCCTGCACGATTTCTTTCCATAATATTGCAGACTACAGATAATCACCATTTAAGCTGAAAATCATAGCCAAGCAATTCAAGATGTTCATAGTTTATGTCGATAGCAGAGAGCATGAATTATCATCCTGTAGTTGAGTCTAATACATTTTATTTGTTTAACAATGAGAACTGTTGCCTGTATCTTTCAGTCAAGTTAATCAGAACTTAATAAATGCATGCAGAGCTGAAAGCTGACACTTAAAATATGACGCAAATTCTGGGCATGGTTTAAGTCTTGTGTAATGGGAAACGCCCCTGACCTTATATCAGAGTTCTGGATTTGATTTCAGTCCATGAACCTGTTTTAATGTCACAATTTCTGGATCAGATATTCTAGATACATGTCCTGCCTGTTGTGGAGGTGTGTCACAGCATGTCAGAACAGGCTGATGAACAAGCACGCAGGACAATCACGTTGCAGCTTTCGAGGCTCTTGTTGAGTAGTGGTAGTGCCCCTACCTCTGAGCCTAAAAGCTCTAGGTTCAAATCCGACAGAGATATTTCATCATATGTCTGAACAAGTTGGATTAAAATGATTTTTATATTGTGACTTGATGGATAAAGAAGATGTGTCATTATTGAATTTCAGAATTTAGGCCCAGGATGACTGAAAACAGAACCGTTCGTGTTGATTGGAGTCGCATTTACACCTTCTGGAGGTTTATACAATCATGGGAAGGGTAAATAGTCAAGGTCTATCTCCCAGAGATGGGAAGACCAAAACTAATGGGCATAGGTTTAAGGTGGGAAGAGAAAGATTGAAGAGAGACCTAGAGTGAACTCTTTCACGCAAAGCGTAGTGTCTGTATGAAATGAGTTGCCAGAGGAAGTTGTGGAGGATGGTGCAATTACAACATTTAAAAGGCATGGGTATATGAATAGGAATGGTTCAGAGGGATGTGAGACAAATGTTGGAAAATGGGACAAGATTAATCCAGAATATCTGGTCGACTTGGATGAGTCGGAAGGACTGCTTCCCTGCTGTAAAGGTCTACAATTCACATATTCAATTGATCAAGGTATCGTTATAATCACGGACTGTATATTGTTAAGTAAATGTTGTACATGATACAACCAATCTTGATGTCATCTGTAAATTTGCTAATCATGTCTTCCACAATTCTCATCCAAGTCATTGATATAAATGTCAAACAAAAGAGGATCCAACACTTTTTCTTGTGAATCACACCTGGTTCAAGGTTTCCAGTTTGAAAACAACCCACCACCTCCACCATGTCTCCTGCCATAAAACAGACATACACCGAAACACACACGCACAACCCTCTACCACCACCCTGTCACCTGCCATTAAACTGATTTGCACAATAAAACACACACAAACCCTCCACCACCAACCTGTCTCCTGCCATTAAACAGTTATACACAGGAACACACACACATTACCCTCTTCCACCACCCTGTATCCTGCTATTAAACAGATAAACAGAGAAACAGACGCACACACAAACACACACCCATATTGAGACACAGGTACAGTCATGACTTTAATACAGAGATAGATATTTTTGATTAAAACATGCATCCAGAGTTACATTGAGAACGTAGGGGAATTGTGTTAAGAAACATGTCAGGCAGGTCTGAACAGCAAAGTAGAGCTGATGGGCCTAATGATCTTATTTCAATTTCCTATGCTGTGTGGCCTTCAGATAAAAGGAATATTTTTGGAGTGTGCAATGGAGGCTGAGTTTGATAAATACTTTGCTGAACACTCAATGCGATTGTGGGATAGGTTTGAGGAGCTGATTGGTCTACGTCTGTTCACATTTGTTGTGCTGTTATTTCTCAGAATAGGGGGCGATTTACTGTGAGATTAACACACTTTAAAATTAAAGGGTCTCCCATTCACATTTGAGATAACGTTGTTCTGTTCTCCTTCATAATGTGCGATCTGTGGCGCTGTCATCCTCATGGAACAGTGAAGACTGGGTCATTGAAGATACTCAAGGCTGATCTTAACTGATCTTTGATGGGACACAGAGTAAATGTTTACTGAGAACAGACAGGAAAGGGGTGTTCAGCTACAGTCAGACCAGCCATGATTTTTCTAAACTGAGCAGCAGGCTGGAGGGGCCGAATGGCCAAGTGCTGCTCTTATCCCACATGTGGTCCTCCCCTCCCATTTTCCCATCGAAGCTGTTACAGAGTGCGAGAGCTAGGCCCCTTTCAGCCAGTCAGATGCGTTATAATGAGACAGGAGGATACCATTCTGCCTCTCAATGGAGTTACACAGGAATAGACTAAGTTACATCGCACAGGGTGAGGCCATACAACCTTTCTGGGCAGCTATACAGGAACAGGGAAGCCCTGACTAACTAGCTAGAAATACAGAGAAGAGATATGTTTCAGCTTGGAAAGCTGTAACTAGTGTAATTCCTCAGGGATCAGTGTGAGCTTATCAACAGTTTATAATCTAGGTTTATGCCTTGGATGAAGGGGCTGAATGGACTGGAGCTGAGTTTGTTCATACACCAGGACAAACAGTCAAAAGGTGTCAAGTGGAGGCAGAGCATCTGCCATGGGATACAGACAGGGGAGGGCAGTGAGTAAACCTGCAGCAAAAAAAGCAGTACAATGTGGGTGACTGGAACTTTGTGTTTTGGGGAAATAACAAAACAGCAGTAAATAATTTAAATGGAGAGAGAATGCAGAACTTGGTGGTATACAGGGATTTGTGTGTCTTAGTAGATGAATCACATCAAGTTACTGTGAAGATGCATCAATTGATTTGGAAGGGAAACGGAATGATGCTGTTTCATGCAATGGGTATCGGCTTTGAAATTAGGATGTTTCCCTGCATCGGAGAAGGCATTGCGGAGACCACATCTGACGTAAAGTTTGAAGTTATGATCCCCACAAC
>NW_025214554.1:13477-15128 GCF_004010195.1 Chiloscyllium plagiosum | reverse complement strand
ACACATCTTCAGATCATTTAGGGTAACTTTATTTATTAATGAAATGATTCTGTGTATGACGGCACCATAGATGCACCTGCATGGAGCAGGGAATGTGATGGAGTCATATCATTCAAACAATGTTCAAGGAGAGCTCATATGGTCCAGTTTGGGTACTGACAACATCTCTGAATCAATTTAGAGATGGAAAAGTGTAACCCGTCTGAGAAGGAACAGCCTGTTGCTCCCTTTCTCTTTCCCTGTCCCTCATCACAGCAATGTGTGCGAGCGAAAACAAAAGCATAGTCGGTTTTATCACTCACGGAGAAGACCGGATGAGGATTCATTGGAATCTCCCCACGGCTTGATGGAAAGGGAATCCAGCCAATTTTTCATCTGCTCCGGGAAGGAATCACACTTTCAGAAGCTTGTGTGAGCAGAATAACTTCAGAAATAATTATTAAGACTCGATAGTTTGTTGGGGGGGAGGGGGGAGGGGGGTGGTGGAGAGAGAGAGAGAGACAGACAAGCGATTCTGTGGCTGCAAACGGGAATCCAGGATTGTGTGCAGCCTCACAAATGCCACGGTTCAGAACGTCTCAGAGCGGCTGCAAATCGTTCTCAAGGGGGAGGGGCAGCAGCCAGAAGTCATTGTGCGCGTTGGTACAAATGACAGAGGTAGAAGTAGGGATGAGGTCCTGCAGAGTGATTGTGGAGAGCTAGGAAAAATATATAAAAGCCATGCCCATGACATTGGTAATATCCGGTTTACTTCCAGTGCTACATGCTTGTGACGGTAAGAACAGGAGGACATAGCAGATGAATGTGGCTAAAGAATTGGTGCAGCAGGCAGAAATTCAGATTTTTAGATCATTGGTGGGGCAGAGGTAACCTGTTCAAGAGGAACTGGTTATACCTGAACTGGAGGGGATCCAATATGTTGCCAGGCAAGTTTGCAGGTGCTACAAGGGAGGGTTTAAACTAGATTGACTGGGGCTGGGGAGGCTATTGAGCGTGGGATCCTTAACAGCTGGGAGAAAACTTCGGGGATGGAAGGAGATACAGTAATCAGAAACAGTAAAGTGAAGAGACAGGTCAGGCTGGAATACGAAAAAGGGCAAGGAATGTTTTTTGGATTAAATTGCATCTGTTTCAATGCAAGATGGCTGACAGCTAAGTCTGATAAACTCAGGGCGTGGATAGGTACGTGGGACTGGCATATTGTAGCCATTACACGCTAAGGGAGCGACAGGACTAGCAGCTTAATGTACCAGGGTACAGTTACTTTAGGCGGGATAGTGCTGGTGTAAGGAGCATAGGGGGTGTTGCATTTTTAATTACGGTGAGTATCACAGCAGTGTTTAGATATAAAATAACTGAAGGATCATCCAGTGAAGCTTTGTGGGTGGAACTAAGAATTAAGAATGGAATGGTGACATTATTGGGGTTGTACTATAGGCCCCCAAGTAGTCAATGGGAATTCGAGGAAGAAAAATATGTGGAGAGATTGGGGAGACTTGCAGGGTCAATAGGATTGTCATTGCAGGAGATTTTAACTTTCCTAACATAAATTGGGACTGACACAGAATTAAGGTCTTCGATTAGGTGAACGTATTAAGTGTGTTCAGGGAAGGTTCCTCTAGCAGTATGTAGAGGAGCCTACATTATGTAT
>NW_025214554.1:7536-12214 GCF_004010195.1 Chiloscyllium plagiosum | reverse complement strand
GCGAATGTTGTTCCCTTATTCAAAATGGGAAGGAAAGAAATAACTGGGGACTATAGACCAGTAAGCCTAATAGAATTTGGTGATGACAGTGAGGGAAGTTTTCAGAAATTGCAGCAGGACCTTGATTAGCTGGGGAAGTGGGCCGAAAAATAGGAAAATGTAGTTTAATATAGATAAATGTGAGTTTTGCATTTTGTGAAGTAAAATCAAAGCAGGAATTTCGTGGTGAATAGCAGGGAGTTAAATGGTGTAGTGGAACAGAAGGACATTGGGGTACAGGTGCATGGTTCTCTGAAAGTAAAGTCACAGGCAGACAGGTGAGTGACATGGTTTTTTGCACACTGGCATTTATCAGTCAGGGCATTGAGTGTGGAAGTTGGGAAGTTCTGCTGCACGTTTCAGGATGTTGCTGAGGCCGCACTTGCATTGTTGTGTTCAGTTTTGGTCACATTGCTATCAGAAGGATGTTATTAAACTGGAAAGATTGCAGACGAAATTTACAAGGATGTTCACATGACCCAACAGTCTGATTTACAGGGAGAGGTTGAAGAAGCAATGACATTTTTCTTCAGAGCATAGGAGACTGAGGGGGACTGATGGTGGGGACAGGTACAAGATAATGGGAGGCACGGATATGGTGAATGAACAGTTTTTTTTTTCCCCAGCGTTTTCGAATCGAGGACTAGACTGCATCAGCTAAAGGTTAGAAAGGAAATAATAAAAGAGACCAAAAAGGGGATAGATCTCACAGAGGGTGATAAGCATATGGAATGAGCTGTCAGTGGTTGAGGCATTTACATTAACAATATTTAAAAGGCACTTGGACAAGAACATGGAGAGAAAAGGCTCAGCAACATATGGGCCAAGTGCAGGGAAATGGGTTTAGCGTGGATGGACATTAAGTTCAACATCGACTAATTTGGGCCAAAGCGCCTGTCTTCATGCTGTAGGACTCTCTGACTCTACAAGTAGAATAGCATTTGGGCCAAACTCTCATTTTTCCTTTTGTCATGAGTTCCAATAATATTTGTAAAAAGTTCTTTCAAGTTAACATCGCAGAAATTTTGATTTCCAGGTTGTTTTTTTCATCGAACGTGTGTGTTTGTGTGTTTGTGTGTGTGTGTGTGTGTGTGTGTGTGTGTATGTGTGTGTGTGTGTTCCTCTGTATTTTTCAAAGGGAAATATTAATGCACATATTTTCAATACCCACTCATCATTCTTCTTTCCATCATAGTTTGAGTAACATTGTTTTAGTCATTAACGTGTTGTTTTAGCAGATGAAAGAAATCTGCCTGACTTGTTCCTAACACTGACCCTGACACACTCTGAGATCTGAATCATTGGCTATTTCATTAACCTAGTAATAATTGAATTTTTTGGGACCAGTGGAAGAGTGGGAATAGAAAAGGAAACAGTGATCTAAAAGCACAGTTAACTATCAACTCAGTGAGCCTAACGTCAGTGTAGTGTAGGTTGTTGGAGGCGGTTTTGAGGGATATGTTTTACATGCATTTAGAAAGCCATGTAAAACAAGTATCATTAATGTGATTGAGTATTTTGAAGACGTGACAAAGAAGGTTGACGAAGGTAGTCTGATGTACATTGTTTACACTGGCTACAGCAAGGCATTTAATAAGGTTCTTCATCCTAACAGATTACTAAGGTTAGGTCACATGGAATTCAAGGAACGTTAACCAATTAGATACAAAATTGTCTTGAAGGTAACGGATTGTTTTCTAGACGGGAGGAATGTGGCCAGGGGTGTCCTGAAAGAATCACTGCTGAGCTCACTGCTTTTCATCATGCAGATAAATAACTTGGATGTGAATATCTGAGGCATGGTTAGTCAGTTTGCAGATAACATCAACAGAGTGGTATAGCGGACGGTAAAGAAGAATATCTTAGAGTACAGCGGCAACCTTGACCATCAAAGGGCCAACGACTGGCAGATAAGTTTAATTTAGATATTTGTGAGGTTTTGCATTTTGTTAAATTAAAGCAGGGTCGTGCCTTCGGGAATGTTACTGAAAACAGAGACCTACAGGTGCAGGTTGACAGTTCCTTGAAAGTGGAGTCACAGGTAGACAGGGTGGTGAAGAACACGTTTGACATGCTTGCCTTAATCGGTCCAAACATTGAGCATAGGAGTTGATGTGGCATGTTACCCCTGTACAGGACGCAGGTGAGGCCACGTTAAGAATACTGCGCACCATGTTGGCTCTGCTGATAGGAGGATGTTGAGAGGGCGCCGAAATGATTTACAAGGATTTTTCGATACTGGGGGGGGGGGGGGGGGGCAGTTGAGATTCAGGGAGAAGATGAAAAGGTTGAGGCTTTTCCCCTGGACTGGAGGAGGGTGAACCGTAACATGTGGCTTATGAAATCTTGAGGGGCATGGATAGTCTGAATGGCCAAGGTCTTTTTCCCAGGGTTAGAGGAGTGCAGTTATAGACAGTATAGGTTGAAGGTCCTGCGGGAAAGGTTTAGAGTGGACCTTGGGAGTTACATTTTCATGCCAAAGGTGATGCGTGTATGGAAAGTGCTGTCAGAGAAAATGTTGACAGCGGGTACAATGACACATTTAAAATATATCGGGATAGGTACATAAATAGGAATGGTTCAGAGGGATATGGGGCATATGATGGCAGATGAGACAAGACCAGATTGGGATATCTGGCCGATGTGGGCAAACTGGAATAAAGGATCTTTTTCTCTTGTGGGAATTCTCTTCCCCAGAAGTTTGACATTCCTCTTTGTTTACATTCATTCAAAGCTGTGTTAGTTAAATATTTGGCAGAGCAGTGAGTCGCGGAGAATGAGATACAGACAGGAAAGTGGGGCTGCGACCACAACCTGATCAACCACAATAGGTGCCTGGTGGAGAATGGTCAAAGTGTCTAATGACCCAGTACTGCTCCTCAGTCCCATGTTTCTGTGTTCCTTTCAGCCCCTTAACCCTGCTAGACAGGAGCAGTTGGAAGCTGGTTACTGCTATAACATGGTGCACAGAAACAGAGGAAACTGTTCAGCCCCTCAAGTCTGTCCCAAACGGTTTAGGAGATTTGGAAAATATAACTGGAAAATCCAGGTTGCGTATGAAAGAGTCATCGCATCTCTCTATATAGAGCTTCCTCCCTCTGCAACTTGTGCATCATTTGTTGTTCATGTTATAGACCCAGATTCACGGTGAATACAGACCCCAGAACTCACTTCGCGATTGCTCACAGAGTCCTCTGGTGCTCCTAACTGCAATATTCAATAACAGACTTTCCAGGAAAATCACGCCCACTAACTTTTCAATAACAGAATGTGAGAACATCAGAAACAGGAACAAATCGTTCAAACCCCAATCCTGCCTTGCTCTTCACTAAGATCATTGTTGATCTGCTCTCGGTCTCAAATCTTCTTTAATGCTCGGTTCCTCAAGGCCCTCACTCTCTGAGGGGTCAAAATACATCTACCCCCCTTTAAATAGTTTCATAGAAGATATAACATAGAACAGTACAGCACAGTACAGGCCCATCGGCCCTTGATGTTCCACCGACCTTTTTTCCTACTCTCAGATCAGACTAGCCTCCATACACTACATTGTACTATCCTCCCATGTGCCTATCTAAGAGTCATTCACATGTCCCTGATATACCTGACAAAATACCACTGCTGGCAGTGCATTTCACGCACCCACCACTCTCTGTGTAAGGGTATGACCTCTGAGATCTCCTCGAAACCTCACTTCAAATGATGCCTCATCGTGATAGCCATTTCTGACTTGGAAAAAGCCTCTGGCTATCCAATGTATATATTTTATATATATGCCTCTCACCATCTTGTTTATCTCAATCAAGTCATCTCTCATCCTTCTTCACACCAATGATAAAAGCCCTAGCTCTGTCAACCTTTCTTCATAAAACCTGCCCTCCGGTCCAGGCAGCATTCTGGTAAATTTCCTCTACACCCTTTCTAAATTTTCCGTAACTTTCCTTTAATTGGGTGACCAACACTGGACCCAATATGTCAAGTGTGGTCTAACCAGGGGTCGATAGAGCTGCAGCATAACCTCACTGCTCTTAAAATCAATCCCCCTGTTAATGAAAGCTAACACCATTCGTCTCCTTAACAACCTGGTCAATTTAGGCCACAACTTTGAAGGATGTAAGGATATGGACTCCAAGATCCCTCTATTACTTCACACTGGAAAGAATCCTGCCTATAACCCTGCATTCAAATTCAAATTCAAACTTACAAAAATAATCACTTCACACTTTTCCAATTTGAAACCCATCTGCCGCTTCTTATCCCAGCTCGGCATTATGTCAATATCCAGTTGCAACTTACAAATGCCCCCCACACTATATATCAATCTACAAACCTTCGTGTTATCAGCAAACTTACTAACCTACCCTTCCACTTCCTCATCCAAGTCATTTATAAAAGTCACAACGACCAGAACTGATCCGTGAAGAACACCATTGGTCCCTTTCAGTGATCACGCTCCCTTAACTCTCTGTGCAAGATAATTCCTGACATTCACTACCCTCTGTTTGAAGAAAACATTCTCTGCTTCTACACTATGACATTTTGATATGAACAAAAGAGTAAACACGGGGGCTCAGGTAAGAGAGACTGGCCCTGAACTCAAGGCAGTATTAGACTGAGGATGACAACAAGGAGTATGAGC
>NW_025214554.1:3267-7291 GCF_004010195.1 Chiloscyllium plagiosum | reverse complement strand
AACACACACACACACACACACACACACACACACACACACACACACACACACACACACACACACACACACACACACACACATTTAGGAGATCATTTAGGTGTATGAAAGACCCAGCTACCGTCCAAAAGTATTTCTATTAGCCTGGAATGCACAAGCTTGTGGTTAACTTTTGCTATACGCGTCATGCATGCCAACTGGTAGGTAAGCCACAGGCAGAAATTAAACCAGCATCTTTGTTGCCAAATCCCACATTTCAAGCGGGTTATGATTGGTTGTGTAGGTCCCCTCCTGAGAAATAACGTGGAGACTAGCTCTTGCTGACCATAATAGATGTGTCTGCAAGATTTCTGGAAGCAATTCCATTATGGAGTATTCCATCAAAAAGGGTTCAGGAGCTCGTAGCGTCCTTCAGATGTATGGGCGACCCAGAGAGATTCAGTCAGACCAAGGATCTAATTTTACTCCTAGGCTATTTAAGGAAGTCATGGATAGTTTAGGTATACAGCACTTTAAATCAAGTGCTTATCATCCTGAATACCTTGTATGTTCAAACGGTGGGATCAGACCCCGAAGAACACGTTGAGAGCATACTCTCAGGATTACCCAAATTATTGGGATAGCGGTATCCCATTTGTAGTGTTTGCCTTTCGAGATGCCCCAAATGGAATCTACTCACTATGAGATAATGTTCAGATATGCAGTGAGAGGCCCTTTGAAATTAATTAAACAGAAATTGACAGGACCAAAGTCGGAGATCTAACACTTGAATTATGTATCAGAGGTGAGGGAGACATTAATTTCAGTAGGTGAATTTGGTAAACAGCACCTAAAGAGGGACGTTATGGAATGAAGCAGGTGGCAGATAAAAACACTGAGATTCAGACGTTTTCCCGAAGAGATAACATATTGGCATTGTCACCAGTGATAAGAGATCCCTTCAAAACCAGGTTTCGTGGTCCCTAGCAAATTTTAAAAAAAAATGAGTCAGGTGAACTGCCTGGTAAAGATGCCGGATAGAAAGAAAACTGTATCGGGTATGTGATGTGAACATGTTGAAACCTGATCATAATCGGGAGAAGGAATTGGTACTGCCCCGCAGAGTGAGGAATCAAATCCAGGTGTTGTGGAATTTGATATGCCTCAAAATATATCAAATAATGAAGAAGTTCTTGAGAAGTGGGATAGGTGAGTAAACTATCTGTCTCAGGATCAAAGAAAAAAGTTGAAATGTCTGTTACAGCAGTATGAGGGCATATGCAGCAATAAGTCGAGAGGACTAATACTATTTTACATGAGGTAGATGTTGGAAATGCTGTTCTGATAAAAGAACACCTCTGTAAGCTTCATCCTTTCAAAGCCAGGCAGGTCCAGAAGGAAGTGGAGGCAATGTTCAATGGAGATATCATCAAACCGTGTCAGAGCGAGTGGAGTTCATTGATTGTGTTAGTTCCCAAATCTGACGGGACTCAACAACTTTGCGTAGACTATGGGAAGGTCAACGCTGTAAAAAAATTGGATTTGTATTCAACAAAAGGATTGTCGGAATGTAGAGATAAAGTTGGACAAGCCAGTTATATCACAAAGTTGGACTTACTGCGTGGTTATTGGCAGATAACTTTATCAGATACAGTGAAACAAATTTCTGCGTTTTTGTCCCCAAATGGGCGAAATCAATTCAAAGTGATGCCTATTAGAATGAAGATACACGAACCAAATTTCAAATACTCATGAACAGAGTTATGGCTGGGTTAACAGTCTGGGCAGTCTATTTGGACTATGCAGGCCTCTTTACTGAATCCTGGAAAGATCACGTGGTACAATTGGCAGAGCTCTTTGAACGACTACGAGAAGCAAAACTAGTTGCAACCTTTAACAAAACTGAATTCACGAAAGCAGAGGTGACGATCTTCAGACGTAACATCGGCCATGGAAGGTTAATACCACGGAACGCAAAGGTGAAGGCCTTGAGGAATTTCCACAATCAAGCTCGAAGAAAGACGTGCTTCAATTTTTGGGACTAATGGATTCTACTGCAACTTTTCTTCAAGCGCCAGTAGTGTCGTGGCACTGTTGACAGATTTGCTGAAGAAGAACACAATGCACCTCTTCCTCCGTTACATTGATGACTGCATTGGCGCCACCTCATGCTCCTGTGAGGAGGTTGAGCAATTCATCACCTTCACCAACACATTCCACACTGACCTTAAATTTACCTGGACCAACTTCCACACATCTCTCCCCTTTCTGGGCCTCTCCATCTCCATTAATGACGACTGACTTGACACCGACATTTTTTACAAACCCACCGACTCACACAGCTACCTGGATTACACCTCTTCCTACCCTATTTTATGTAAAAATGCCATCCCGTATTCCCAATTCATCCGCCTCCACCGTACTGCTCACAGGAGGACCGGTTCCTGTGAGCATACCAGAACATACCAGATGGCCTCCTTCTTGAAAGACCGCAATTTCCCTTCCCACGTGGTTAAAGATGCCCTCCAACGCATCTCATCCACATCCCGCACATCGACCCTCAGACCCCACCCCACCTACCGTAACAAGGACAGAATGCCCCGGTGCTCACTTTCCACTCTACAAACCTTCGCATATATCACATCATCCGCCGACACTTCCGCCACCTCCAAACGGACCCCATCACCAGGGATATATTTCCCTTCCCACCCCTCTCTGCCTTCCGCAAAGACCGTTCCCTCCGTGACTACCTGGTCAGGTACACGCCCCTCTACAACCCACCCTCCCGTCCTGGCACCTTCCCCTGCCACCGCAGGAATTGCAAAACCTGCGCCCACACCTCCTCCCTCACCTCCATCCAAGGCCCTAAAGGAGCCTTCCACATCCATGAAAGCCTTACTTGCCCATCCACCAATATCATTTATTGTATCCGTTGCTCCCGATGCGGTCTCCTCTACATTGGGGAGACTGGACGCCTCCTAGCAAAGCGCTTTAGGGAACATCTCTGGGACACCCGCACCAATCGACCACACCGCCATGTGGCCCAACATTTCAACTCCCCCTCCCACTCTGCCGAGGACATGGAGGTCCTGGGCCTCCTTCACAGCAGCTCCCTCACCACCCGACGCCTGGAGGAAGAACGCCTCATCTTCCGCCTCGGAACACTTCCACCCCAGGGCACCAATGTGGACTTCAACAGTTTCCTCATTTCCCCTTCCCCCACCTCACGGCAGTTCCAAATCACCAGCTCAGCACTGTCCCCATGACTTGTCCAACTGCCTATCTTCTTTTCCACCTATCCACTCCACCCTCCTCCCTGACCTATCACCTTCATCCCCTCCCCCACTCATCTATTATACTCTATGCTACTTTCTCCCCACCCTACAGGCACTCCGCCTGTACCCCTGATGAAGGGCTTTTGCCCGAAACGTCGATTTTAACGCTCCTCGGATGTTGCCTGAACTGCTGTGCTTTTCCAGCACCACTAATCCAGAATCTGGTTTCCAGCATTTGCAGTCATTGTTGTTACCACAATGTTTTGTTGGACAGAACAAGGCCAGGTGGCATTTGACAATTTAAAAGCAATGTTAACCACTGCACCAGTTTTAGTGACATGGAATTTTTTGAAACCCTTCAAAGTTGCCATCGATGCTCGTAACACAGGGGTTGGAGTTGTGCTGCTACAGGAAGGTGATGATGGAATCAAACTGCCAGTTGGTCATTTTCAAAGAGACTCAATACACAACAATGAAAATACTCTGAGATCAAAAAAGAATCATTGAGTTTGGTACTTGTCTGCCAACATTATATTGTTTATGTCACGAACAATGTGGCGGAGCCGGTTGCATACACGGATCACAACATTCTTACATTCTTGGAACGAATTAAAAACAAGAATATGAGATTATTTCATTGGAGTCTCATATTACAGACTCGTAATTTACAAATCGTACATTTTGCAGGTCGTAGGATTGTAATAGCATATCCTTGTCACGGATTTAACCTACAAACTATAGATGCAATTGATTAGATATCAATGTTTTATATA
>NW_025214554.1:0-2218 GCF_004010195.1 Chiloscyllium plagiosum | reverse complement strand
TTGGCCCAACAAGTCCACACCGACCCTCTGAAGCGTATCCCACCTGACCCACTCTCCTACACCTATTACCCTACATTTCCTCTAACTAATGCACCTAGCCTACACGCCCTAAACAGTATGGGCAAATTAGTAAATACTCCAGTATGGGACAAGACATCAGTAATCACTCGACTGTTTCAGAATCAGATTTCAAGTAATCAATCCCAGTATTTGCATGTAATTAAATTCCAGACACCCATTTTATATCTTAAACAAAAAAATTGACTATTTAATAAATGCCGAATAACATTAGCACAGTGAAAATTGAACGGCAAAGTAATATCTGTCTCCACCCCTACAGGCAACATCTTCCCTAGAATTCAATTACAACTCAATGACTGCCATCTGTTTCAGCATATGGTACCTTCCAGACTTGCAGAACCAATTCGCATGTTTGTGGGATCTCATTAACAGCCAACCTCTGCTATCTGGTTCAACACAATGCTCTTCTCGGTGGTCGTTCTGTCTACAGAAATCAAGACTGAGCCTACAATTAGTCGCCAGGCCTGACCTCGCAAACAAACAAACAAATCTGTTTTGGTCTGTTCTTTTTGCCACAAGCTGTCTCAAAGGCCACAAGTTATTTTCAGCCAGAAGTTTACAGTTCCCACCACTTTTAATGAAAAAAATACAAAAGGTCAGTGAAGGTTCTATCACATGTGCTCCCCGTTATTTTCGGTATGTTATTCATGTTCTCCTTTGTGATGTCTTGATGGGGATATGAACAGGAGCGATTAAGACAGAAATAGGCTAAATGGGATTGGATTATTTTAGGATATTCGGTCGGCATCGATACGTTGGACCGAGTTGTTTCTGTGCTGTGAATGTCGACGATTCCATGACTCAAAGTCTGAATTTAACTTCTCAGTGATTTCTTTTCTCCCATTCAACATTTACTCATTTCTGACTTGAAAGGAATTATGTTGGTATTCACCAAGTTTGCTTTCTTTGAATACTGATATTACTTTATCCAGAAATGTTTACTTTGATATGACCTCTGCAAGCTTACTCTCATACCCCATTCTACCCCATCATAATCAAACCCTTAGTGCTTCCTTTGCTGACTTCTAAAGTGTTCCCAGTTGTCAGAGCTATGTTTGCTTCCTGCACTTTTTTGCAGCCATTACTACCTGTAACTTCCCTCGTAATCCAGCTTTTGACCACTGTTCTGTTTGCACTCTGGTGCCAATCGGGAATAGACAATTGCTGCAGTTCAACATTCTTGCCGTTCATGATAGAGGCACTGGGTTTGAAATTGGAAACGGGGAGGTAGGGAAGAATTCACAGGAGAAGGCCAAACAGAGTCAGATTGGCATCAGCAAAATGAAATCATGTTTGACTAATTTATTAGGGTTTTCTGAAGAAATCTCAACTAGAGTGGATGGGGGGAGCCAACATATGTGTTGTATTTGGACTTCCAGAGCATTTTGTACAAGGTATCTCACAAAAGGTTAAATCATAGGATAAAGTCCCACGATGTTAGAGGTAGTACATCAGTGTAGATACGGATATGGATAATGAACAGGAAACAGTTAGGGGGATAAATGATTCTGTTTCAGGATGGCAACTCGTGATCAGTGGGGCTTCACAGGGATAAGTGCTGGGCAAACAGCTGTTAACAAGATATTTATGACTTGGAGGAAGAAAATGTATCTATTGTAGGCAAGTTTGCAGACGACAGAAAATAAGTGGAATTGCAGGTTGCAAGAGGATTACAAACATTTTACAGAGAGATAGTGACAGGTTAAGCAAATGGGGACAAAAATGGCAAATGATGTATAATGTGGGAAAATACAAATACGATCCCTTTTAAATGCATCAATTCTTACTTTAAACTGCTGTCCTTTTCGATTTGGTCTCCCTTACCCTCGGGGAAAGTTCTTGGCTATTTACCGTATCCATCCCACTGATAATTTTGTAAACTTGTATTAGGTCACCGCTCAGCCTTTGAGCTTCCAGTGAAAATACCCCAGCCTATTCAGCCTCTCCCTATAGTTCAAGCAGCAACCTCGACCTGAACAAATGGATTAATGGAGGACGAGGAAATGAAGGAGGCAAGAGGGTGGCGTGGGTGGGGGGTAGTGAATACAGCTGAGAAACTGAAAAAGGAATCTCATTGGTTGCCACCACCACACCCTGTTCCACAGTAAAACAAACAGAGGCAGTTCTATGATGGACA
>NW_025214553.1:36703-45980 GCF_004010195.1 Chiloscyllium plagiosum | reverse complement strand
CCCTCTCTCTCTCACAGCCCGCTCTATCTCTCAACCGTCTCTCTCACCTCTCTCTCTCTCACCCTCTTTCTCTAGCACTCACCCTTCTGTCTCTCACCACACTACCTCAAAAAGTGCTCCCTCAGTACCTCAGACAGTTCTCCCTGAGTACCTCAGAAAGTGCTCCCTCAATACCTCAGATAGTACTCCCTTAATACCTCAGAATGTGCTCCCTCAATAGCTCAGATATTTCTCCCTCAGTACCTCAGATGATGCTCCCTGAATTCCTCAGATAGTGCTCCCTCAATACGTCAGAAAGTGCTTCCTCAATACCTCAGAATGTGCTCCCACAGTACCTCAGAAAGTGCTTCCTCAGTACCTCAGATAATGCATCCTCAATTCCTCAGAAACTGCTCGCTCAATACCTCAGATAGTGCTCCCTCAGTACCTCAGAACGTGCTTCCTCAAAACCTCAGATAGCACTCCCTTAATACCACAGAAAGTACTCCCTCAATACCTCAGATAGTGCTCCCTCAATACCTCAGAAAGTGCTTCCTCAAAACCTCAGATAGTGCTCCCTCAGTACCTCAGAAAGTGCTCCCTCAATACCTCAGAAAGTGCTCCCTCAGTACCTCAGAGAATGCTCCCTCAGTACCTCAGAAAGTGTTTCCTCAATACCGCAGAAAGTGCTCCCTCATTTCCAAAGAAAGCGTTACTTTGTTGTGTTTAACCCCCAAAGCCCTTCAGACAGTAGCTCCACAAAGCATTCACATCCTCAACACTTTAGGGCTCAGCCCAGCTCCCCCCTCAGATTGCCTTCAAACCCCTTCAGACTGTAAGGACCCACATCCAGCCCTGTACAAGATTGGGACCCAGGTCCCCAGAACATTCCTAGTCTCTCTGGATTAATTTTATAATTCCTACAGTGTAGAAGCAAGCTATTCTGTCCATTGGCATCACACTGACTGTCTGAACAGTATCCCCCCAGACTCACATCCTCTACTCTATCCCTGTAATGCTGCATTTCCCATGGCATCTTTGGGCGGTGGGAGGAAACTGGAGCACCCGGAGGAAACCCGCACAGATACAGAGAGAATGTGTAAACTCCACACAGACAGTCACCGGGAGTAAGAATCAAACCACTGAGGCACCGTGCTGTCCTCTCTCTCCCTGGATGCCATCTCATCTAACCTTTTACTAAGAAATCTCCCATGTGAAACCTTCTCATCTGTCTCCTTGGTCATCCCTTCAAAAGCTCTATCAAGTTGGACACATCATTTCCACAAACAAAGCCAAGCTGACCATCCGTAATCAATTCTTGCTTTTCAAAATGCATGTAAGTTGTCCCTCAGAATACCCTCCAACAGCTTACCCACCACTGCCATCAGGCTCACAGCTCCATAGTACAATGGTTGTTCCTTGCAACCTTACTTCAATAATGGCACATCATTAATAACCCTCAAGTCTTCAGGCACCTCACCCGTTGCCACTGATCGGTCCATCTGACAAGGCCATCTCCATCCTTCTGTAACCTAAGGCTATCATCCTCAGTATTTATCACCCCACCGATCTTCATATCATTCATGAACCCAATGATTAACCCTCCACCATTCAAATCTAAATCTTTTCTATCAACCACATCAGCAAGACCCCAACAGTGAGACATGAACAGACAGAGATTTCTAACTGGGCCATCACTGTCTGCTTTCTGCCACTCAGCATTCTGCGCCAAAATCCTTGGATTTTGAGTTTTTATGTTCACTATCAGTTTCCAGTATGGGTCCTGATAAAAACCTTACTGACCTCCAAGCAGGCGACAGGAAAGCATTGCCCTTATTTACACACCTGGTCACCTCCTTAAAAAGTGCAATCCCATTGGTCAGACCTGACCTCCCCTTAACACAACCATTCTAACTGTTCTTCATGAACTCCAGTCTCTGTAAATGCTGATTAATACTATCTCCCAAAATTGCTTCCAACAGACGCCCCACCCACGATATTAGCCTGACTGGCCTGTATCTGCCTGGTATATCCCACGTTCCTTCTTGAATAACAGGACCACATCGTCAGTCCGACGACACCTCTCCTGTGGCCAGAGGGGATTTGAAAATGTTTGCAAGTGTACCTGCTACTTCCTCCATCACCTCATTCGGTAAACGAGATACATTTCCACCATCTTTTGGAGATTTATTGGGTGTAAGAAGGCCAGACCGCTCAGAACCATCTTTCTCTCTGTATATGCTAATTCATTTAATTGCATCACTGAGCATCTCCACGATTTCATACCTACCCTGTCCCAATGAGCATTGACAAAATGCATCCATTCACTGTAGCCTCTGGGTCCATGCACAAATTCTCACTGTGTTCCACAACCTACTCTTTTTCTCATTATCAATTCACCCTTAATGTCACTGTAAAGTCCTTTCAGATTTTTATTTCCTCTCTTAACACTCCTCGCTCCCAGACAAATAGCCCGCGATACGATTTGGAGGAGTGTGGGATGTCATTCTGGATGTGGATTAGCATTGGGAAGCTCAGAAATAAGGAACACACGACTGTGCTGAGTGTGTGGCAGTGGGATTCATTTGGAATGAGCACATGGAAGCTGAGGAATAAACCCCAGCCCTGCAGCATAAAAATATCCCTTTGAGCTGGCAGGTCAGTCACGCGAAACGAAAACTCGATCCCTGGGAAAAGAGGGTGGTAACCAAATGAAGATGGTCTGTTTGTACACAGTCTCTGGAATCTGGACGTGGGAATCATTACTGAGCAGGGTCGGTAGGAAGCAGAGGCAGAAATGTACTGAGCAATTTCAGATATTCCTCGTAGACCACAAGACATGGGAGCAGATATTAGGCCATTCAGCCCATCCACTAGTGTGCCACTCAATCAGTACTGACTCTCTTACAATGCAGGTATCCCCCAGACTGATGCACTGACAGTGCAGCACTCCCTCAGTACTGACCCTCTGACATTGCGGCAATTCCTCATTACTGACACCCTGACAGGCAGCACTTCCTCAGTATTGACCCTCTGACAGTGCAGCTCTTCCTCAGTAGTGACCCTCTGACAGTGCAGCACTCCCTCAGTACTGACCCTCTGACGTGCAGCATTTCCACATTACTGATCCTCTGACAGTGCGGCACTCCCGCAGTGCTGACACTCTGACAGTGCATCCCTCCCTCAAACTGAGCTGCTGACAGTCCAGCACACACTCAGAACTGACCCTCTGACAGTGCGACACTGCTTCAGTACTGACCCTCTGACATTGCAATGCATCCTCTGTCCTAAACCTCTGACAGTGCATCCCTCCCTCAAACTGATGCTCTGACAGTGCAGCACTCCCTCAGTACTGACCATCTGAGAGTACAACACTACCTCAGCACTGTCCCTTTGACAGTGCGACACTCCGGCAGTACTGACCATCTGACACTGCAGTGCTTCCTCCATCCTGACCCTCAGACAATACTGCACTCCCTCCAAACTGATCCACTGACAGTGCTGCACTCGCTCAGTTCTGACACTCTGACAGTGCAGCACTCCCTTGGTCCTGCACCCTTGACAGTGCAGCACTCCCTGAATACTGACCCTCTAACAATGCAGCACTCTCTCAGTACTGATCCTCTGGCAATGCAGGAGGCCCTTAGTTATGACATTCCGACAGTGTGGCACTCCCTCAGTACGGACCATCTGACAGTGCAGCACTCTCTCAGTAATGACCCCCTGAAAGTGCAGCACTCCCTCAGTACTGACCATCTGACAGAGCAGCACTCCCTCAATACTGACCCTCTGACAGTGTGTCTCTCCCTCTGTACTGACCCTCTGACAGTGCAGCACTCCCTCAATACTGACCTTCTGACATTGCAGTACATCTTCAGTATTGACCCTCTGACAGTGCAGCACTCCCTCAGTACCTACCTTCTGGCAGTGCAGCACTCCCTCAGTACTGACCTTCTGACAGTGCAGTACTCCCTCAGTACTGACCGTCTGACAGTACACTGCTTCCTCAGTACTGACCCTCTGACAGTACAGCGTTCCCCAGCACTGACCCTCTGAAAGTTTTGCATTCCCTGAGGACTGAACCTCTCACAGTGCGACACTTCCTCACAGTGCGACACTGAACTCTGACTGGACTGATGCTCCAACAGTGCAGCCTTCCCTTAGCACTAACCAACACAACAGGGCAGCACTCCCTCAGCACTGACCCTCCGGCAGTGTGGCACGTCCCTGACACTCTGACAGGGCTGCATTTCCTCGGGCCTGCCCCTCGACAATGCACACTCCCTTAGTATTGGCCCTCTGATACTGCAGCATTCCCTCAGTACTGACGCTCCGACCGAGCAGAACTCCCTCGGTGCGTGGCACTGTCTCGATTCTGCATCTCTGATAGTGCAGCAATGCCTCAGTACTGACCCTCTGACAGTGCAGCACTCCCTCAGTACTGACTCTCTGGCAGTGCAGCACTCCATCAGTACTGACCCTCTGACAGTGCAGCACTCCCTCAGTACTGCCCTCTGACAGTGCAGCACGCCCTCGCTATTGACCCTCTAACTGTGCAGCACTCCCTCAGTACTGACTGTCTGACAATGCAGCACTCCCTCAGTACTGACCCTCTGACAGTGCAACATTCCCTCAGTACTGACCATCTGACAGTGTAGTGCTCCCTCAGTACTGACCCTCTTGCAGTGCAGCAATCCCTCAGTACTGACCCTCTGACAGTGCAGCACTCCCTCAATACTGACCCTCTGACATTGCAGCACTCCCTCAGTACTGACCCTCTGACAGTGCAGCACCCCCTTTCAGTACTGACCCTCTGACAGTGCCACAATCCCTCAGTGCTGACCCTCTGACAGTGCAGAACTCCCTCAATACTGACCCTCTAACATTGCAGCACTCCCTCAGTGTTGACCCTCCGACAATGCAGCACTCCCTCAGTACTGATCCTCTGACAGTGCATCACTCCCTCAGTACTGACCCTCTGACAGTGCCCCATTCCCTCAGTACTGACTCTCCGACAGTGCAGCACTCCCTCAGTACTGGCCCCCTTTTTACTATTTCTTAGAGTCTTGTGGAAATTTGGAGACATAGGGTTTGCAGATTCTGAGGACGCATGAGAGAGACACACAAACCAAGCCCTGTCTGAAACTCTCTGCAATAGACTATTCAGAGGCACAGAGTCACAGAGGTGCACAGCTTGGAAACAGTCCCTCCTGTCCAACTCGTCCATACCAACCAGATATTCTCATCTCATTTCATTCCATTAGCTAGCACTTGGCTGATAACCCTCTGAATCCTTCCTATTCACATACTCATCCTGATGCCTTTTAAATGTCGCAATTGTACCAGCCCCCATCACTTCCTCTGGCAACGACCTGCATGCCCTTGAATAAGTGCTCAAACATTCATACTGTCGATACAAACTCTAATAAACACTAACCGACGAAAGACTATCATTGTCATTTTCAACCGACCCTTAGCTTCTTCATTACGCTGATTTCAACACAGGGAAAGAAACAGAGTTGGTGACCATCCACCGTGACCCTGTTGTAAAATTTATTTTCAAATGTGGCTTGCATGTGATTCCCACACCCTCCAATAGTTGCCTGGAAGGTGGGGGTGAGCTGTACTCTCCTGCTGCAGTCCTTGGGTGTCCCACAGTGATGTTAGGGAGGGAGCTCCAGGATTTTGACCTGAACCATGTAAAGAGCTCTCTTACTGTAGTGCCCTTTTAAAGTTGGGAAGTTAATATAGACCAGGAGGACCCGAGAGCTGCTGTCTTGTCAGAGAGAGAGGCCTGGTGGGTCACACACCTCAGGTGAGGGGCGAGGTTGAGAAGCTGGGGCCTTCATGGTAATTTCAGACATGATAGAGATTGAGAACCTGTTAGCTGTGGTAACTGACCCCACTTTGTAGCAGAGGGATTCAATCCCTTTAATAGAGCCAGCTTGAGAATTCAACACTAAAATCAATCTGTACGGACGCGCTGGAGGCCTGAACCATCAATACAGAGATTGCTGAAGAAACTCAGCATGTCCGGCAGCATCTCTGAAGGGAGAGGGAGAGAGAGAGACAGACATAGTTCACCTTTCAATCCAGTGATTTTTGCGGGAAAGTTCCTTCAGAACAGACCGTTTTGAGGAAGAGTCACTTGAAATGCGAATTGTTCCTCTCTCTCTTCACCGTTGCTTCTGAATTTCCCCAGCCATCTATTTGCTTGAGAATTTGACCTGATCCAAGCGTCACTGAGTAATTCAGTCTGTGTTCAATATCCTGAAGCTGCTTCGGCTGAAACTTGACAAACAGGTTTAAGGCTTTGTAAGGTATTGTATTTGGAGGGCGGGCTACATGGGAGAACAGATACAGAACACAGGCACTTCACAAAGATCCTTCTCAATGTAACTTTGTGATGTTCATTCAGAAGGAACAGCTCAGACCTAACATTTCAGTTAATCAGCCAAGGGGAGTATATATGGCATGGCAAAGACTTGTTGTAAAGACAGTACCGAACCGAACTTTAGTGACTATGTTTGTACGTAAAGTTATTTTGTGAATAAAGTCTCTTTTTGATATTGACATAAATATTTTTTCGAGGGGAACCAAGCATCTTGAGCTTGTGGAGGCATTGCCCTTGTCCCTCATCTTTCTTAAACAAACGCTAGACAAGTTAGATACTCCCGGGTACAGACATCAAACGGTCATCAACGGAGAGGAGATGGTGGGATTCTCACGGGGGCTCAGTGTTGCCTCACCCCACCCGGGGTTCGATTCCAGCCTCGGGCGACTGTCTGTGTGGAGTTGGCACATTCTCCCCGTGTCAGCCTCCAGGTGCTCCAGTTCCCACTGTCCAAGGATGTGCAGGCGAGGTGGATTAGCCAGAGGAAATGAAGGGATCCAGGGGTGGGGAGGGGATGGGATGCTCTGCCGAGGGTCAGTGTGAACCTGATAGGCCGAATGGCCTGCTTCCACATCTACGGGATTCTATGATCAATCCAGAGACTCAAATAATGTTCTGGGCCCTGGGCTCCAATCCTGTAGGTGGCCGTGGGTCATCACAGTGAGAACAGGTTTGGGGATGAACACGGTCCAAGGGGGCAACAGGTTTGCTTTCTGAGGTGTTGAGGGCATGAATGTTCTGTCGAGATGTTTTGGGGAGAAACAAACTGAGGGGATGGTTTCTAAGGTATTGAGGGAGCACTATCTGTCAGTGCAGGGTGCAGATGGTCGAAAGGTACAGATACACTTCATAGAACATAGAACATAGGACATAGAACAGTGCAGCACAGAACAGGCCCTTCAGCCCACAATGTTGTGCCGACCATTGATCCTCATGTAAGTTAAACCTAATGTATGAACCCTCAAATGTCTGTGACCATATGCATGTCCAGCAGTCTCTAAAATATCCCCAATGACCTCGCTTCCACAACTGCTGCTGGCAACGCATTCCATGCTCTCACAACTCTCTGCGTAAGGAACCCGCCTCTGACATCCCCTCTATACTTTCCTCCAAATAGCTTAAAATTATGTCCCCTCGTGTTAACAATTTCTGCCCTGGGAAAAAGTATTTGGCTGTCGACTCTATCTATGCCTCTCATTATCTTGTGCCCCTCAATTAGGTCCCCTCTCTTCCTTCTTTTTACCAATGAACAAAGTCCGAGCTCAGTCAACCTCTCTTCATTAGATAAGCCACCTATTCCAGGCAGATTCCTGGTAAACCTCCTCTGAAGCCTCTCCAAAGCATCCACATCTTTCCAATAATAGGGCGACCAGAACTGCACACAATATTCCAAGTGCGGTCTAAGCAAAGTTTGATCGAGCTGCAACAAGATCTCATGGCTCTTAAACTCAATCCCCCAGTTAATGAAAGCCAAACAACCATATGCTTTCTTAACAAACCTGTCCACTTAGGTGGAAATTTTAATGGATCTATATATCTGCACACCAAGATCCCTCTGTTCCTCCTCACTGCCAAGAATCCTGTCTTTAATCTTGTACTCAGATTTCAAATTCAACCTTTCAAAATGCATCGCATTTATCCAGGTTGAACTCCATCTGCCACCTCTCAGCCCATCTTTGCATCCCGTCAATGCCCCGCTGCAGCCAACAACAGCCCTCTATACTGTCAACGACACCTCCAACCTTTGTGTCATCTGCAAACTTGCTGACCCATCCTTCAATCTCCTCATCCAAGTCATTAATAAAAATTACAAACAGTAGAGGCCCAAGGACAGAGCCCTGTGGAACACCACTCACCACAGACTTCCAGGCAGAATACTTTCCTTCCAATAACACTCGCTGTCTTTTGTGGGCCAGCCAATTCTGTATCGAGACAGCTACATTTCCCTTTATCCCATTCCTTCTGACCTTCTGAACGAGCCTACCATGGGGAACCTTATCAAATGCCTTACTGAAATCAGGATAGACAACATCCACAGCTCGACCCTCATCAACCTGCCGAGTAACATCCTCAAAGAACTCAATAAGATTTGTGAGGCATGACCTGCCCCTCACAAAGCCATATTGACTGCCTTTAATCAAGCCATGTTCTTCCAGATGGTCATAAATCCTATCCCTCAGAATCCTTTCTAACTCCTTGCAGACAACAGACGTAAGACTGACTGGTCTGTAATTGCCGGGAATTTCCCTAATTGCTTTCTTGAAGAGAGGAATTACATTTGCCTCCCTCCAGTCCTCTGGTGAGGGTCAGCCTCAGGCGGTATGTAGACGGCGGTGAAGCTCAGGTTTGGGGTGGTGTGTGGACGACGGTGAGGGACATGTTTGGGGCAGTGTGTGTACAGTGGTGAGGATCAGCACAGGGGCGGGGTTAGATAGAGGTGAGGGTCAGGCTCAGGGCCGTGTTTGGATGGCGGTGAGTATCAGGCTGGGGGCAGGAGTGGGCAGCGGAGAGGGTCATGCTGGGGGCGGGACGTGGACGATGGTGGTGGTCAGGCTGGGAGCGGTGTGTGGATGTCGATGTGGGTCAGGCTGGGGACGGTGGGTGAATGGAGGTGAGGGTCTGGCTGGGGATGGTGTGTGAATGGCGGTGAGGGTCAGGCTGGGGGCGGTGAGGGTCAGGCTGGGGACGATGTTGGACGGTGGTGAGGGTCAGGCTGTGGGTGGTGTTGGACGGTGGTGAGGGTCAGGCTGGGGGCGGTGTGTGGACAGCGTTGTGGTTCAGACTGAGGGCCATGTGAGGACTGTGGTGAGAGTCAGTCTGGGAGTGGTGTTTAATGATGGTGAGGATCAGGCTGGGGGTGGTGTGTGGACAGCGGTGAGGGTCAGGCTGAGGGCAGTGTTGGAC
>NW_025214553.1:27898-30371 GCF_004010195.1 Chiloscyllium plagiosum | reverse complement strand
GTGTTGGACGACGGTGAGGGTCAGGCTGGGGGTGGTGTGTGGACGGCAGTGAGGGTCAGGCTGGGAGCGGTGTTGGATGATGGTGAGGGTCAGGCTGGGGGTGGTGTGTGGGCGTCAGTGAGGGTCAGGCTGGGAGTGGTGTTGGACGGTGGTCGGGGTCAGGCTGGGGGCCGTGTGTGGGTGGGCGATCGTCTTGTGTGCTGCTGCAGTCTCCTGATTGGGGAGCAGATTTTGAAAACTCCGAGCCCCAGAGAAAAGGCATTTAATCGATTCACCGAATCATTGATTGTCCGAATGAATTAGTGCCCACCCAACTCGTTCACATAATTGAGGTTCCTCTATCGGTGGGAACATGAATTGGAAGGGTTTAGAGGGATATGGGCCAGGTTCTGGCAGGTGGGACTAGAATGGGTTGGGATACCTGGTCGGCATGGACTGGTTGGACCGAAGGGTCTGTTTCGGTGCTGTATATCTCTATGTCTTTATGACCGTCCAGCCAAATCTCCCCATCTCCTTGTATTCTATGGTGATGAACTTGCTAACCCGTGTGTTATGTGGACCTTTGCTGAATGTCTTTCTGAAGTCCAAGTTAGTGATTTCCATGCACAAAGCCATGCTGACTATCCCTAATCATTCTTGTCTTTCCAATTAGATGTACATCCTGCCCGTTATAAGCTCTTCCAACAACTTGTCTTCTACTGACTTGAGGCTCACCGGTCTATAGTTTGCTGGCTTTTCCTCACCACCTTTCTCAAATAATGGCACCAGTCTTCCAGCAACTAGTCCAGAACCAGAGGACATAGGTTAGGGTGACAGGGTAAAGATATAAAAGAGACCGAAGTGGCAACTTTTTCACGCAGAGGGTGCATGTTATGAGCTGCCAGAGGAAGTGGTGAGGCAGGTACAATTGCAACATTTAAGAGGCATTTGGATGGATATATGAAGAAGAAGGGTTTGGAGGGATATGGGCTGGGTGCTGGCAGGTGGGACTAGATTGGCTTGGGATATCTAGTCACCATGGATGGGTTGGACCGAAGGGTCTGTTTCCATGTTGTACATCTCAATGACTCTGACTCGAAATGGCCAGTTTCTACACCACAGTGATTCTACGTGAAACTCATTTAGACAGGTTCCTAATAGGAAATGTTTGGATCCATGTGGACCAAGGGGAGGCAGGTGAGATTACCTCAGTTTGGAATTATGTTTGACATGGATTGATTGGATCACAGGGTCTGTTTCCATGCTATATAACATTACGACTCCAGCTGCAGCGGACAGCTGGAACTGACAACCGGAAGCGGCAGATACAAACCACGATAAATGCCGGAGGAAACATCACAGAAGCGCGTCACAGGAGGTTCCCAAGCACTGAGGATGTCACCTAGATAGGGGACGAAACGTCTGCAGAACAACTTCCCAGCTCGGCGAACGTCTTCCTTATCTCTAATAATTCCTCTCCAGCCTCAGACCCCTCCCTAACTCTAATCCCCTCCAATCTCTCAAAGCTGTGCCTTTCTTTGATTTCGGCATTGAGGATACCCCATTTTTATTTCTCACTTGATGACGGCTCTTTCAGATTCCTGCATCGAGCTCCTGAATTTCCTCCTAAACCTCTCCATCTCAATTTCCACCCAAACACATTGACCAATCATGTGTCATCTATTCTACTATCATTTTTTCTGACCTCGTTTCAAAGGTGGCCTGTCATATTCCTATATTAAGTGTCTTGAGGTTTACAGCACAGAAAAAGGCTCTGTGGGCCATTGCGTCTGTGCCAGTAAAGAAAACTATCACCAAACTCTCCTGATCCAGTTTCCAATACACAGTCATCCGCACCATCTGTCTTGGTATCATAAGTGTGCACCTAAATATGTCTTAAATGCTATTGGGAATTCCTTGTCTCCCACCCTTCCAGACAGTGAGGTTTAGTGCAACTGGTGCTCGATGACGACATCACCCACAGGAACACAGAGCAGCTGGGTCTGTGCAAACCAGAGATCGCCCACACATTGGGAAGGATGGCAGGGTCCCTGTGAGGGGGCACAGGGTATTTACCAGGATGGTTCAAGGAATGGGGGATTGTAGTAGCATGTTTTGGATATTCTTTTACATTATTCATTGGTATGATATAGTTGTTGTTGATACTTTGGGTTGATAATATCGATCTACAATAGATGGATTCTCCTTCTCAACCTCTCCCCTTGCCTGTGCTGGGGTAACCTTCCGGTTAAACCACCACCAGACATCTCTCCCTAATGAGAGAGCAGCCCTATGGTCTGGTAGGACAATGCTGCCTTTACCTTTTACACAGTGATGCCACTGTGTCTCTGGGGTGGAGAGAGGGAATGCTGGGGGTGGTGGATGGGACACCACACAGGCACAGTGCTTTGTCCTGGAGGATGTTCATGTTCTTTAACATTGCTGGGAGCTGTACTGATGCAGGCAAGTGGACACTGTTCCAACACAATCCTGA
>NW_025214553.1:22696-27328 GCF_004010195.1 Chiloscyllium plagiosum | reverse complement strand
TGGGAATCTGTCAGAAAAGGCATGACTGTAAAGTTCTAAGAGGATTGTGAAGGGAGAGCAATGCACAGGAGAAGGGGGCAACAAGTTGCCAGATGGAATATAATTTGGGAAAATGGGAAGTTGGTCATTTTGGAGGGGATAATAAAAGAACAGAGTGCTATTTAAATGGTGGAAACTGTAGAAAGCTCCACCACAAAGGGACCGGGGGTAATTGTGCAGGAAACACAGAAAGCAAGCAGATTCTGGGTCAGTCACGGAATCAAGGGTTCAGCTTCAGATTCATCAAGTTTAAGGTAACACTGACACGGGTCAGGGGTTTCAGTAACAATGGAGCTGGGGTGAGGGGGAGACAAGGAACGTTTTTGAGATTGGAATTCCTGGTGTTTGTGATTGTGTGGATGTCTGATCAGAAGGTCACCTTGGGGTCAGATATAACAGCAATATTGTAAAGTGTACCTCATATATTTCCCAGTGGGAGGGAGGGGCTCAGCAGTAATGGAATGTAATTTGTAATAGCAACTGAAGGCAATAGTTTTAACCATTACAATGTTTCATTGGAGAAAATTGCAGCTAATCGAGTAGTGGGAGCGTGGTAAGCAGTTTGATAACTGAATAACAGTGGAGTAATGGAGAGGGATGATGGGGAGGGAGAGCTGGGCAGTGTCAGTGTACATGTGAAACCTAACACGGTGCTTTTCGACAATGTCACCTCCTGGCAGTACGTAGGTGAGAAAAAGGAGGGTCCAAGGATAGATCCTTAGATTCCCTCCAGTGTGGAAACAGTCCCTTGGGCCCAACAAGTCCACACCGACTGTCCGAAGAGGAACCCATCCAGCCCCATTCCCCTACGTTTACCAGTGATTAATGCACCGAACACAACAGGCAATTTAGCATGGCCATTTCACCTAACCTGCACATCTTTGGACTGTGGGAAGAAACCAGATCACCCGGAGGAAACCCACGCAGACACTGGGAGAATGTGCAAACAGACAGTCGCTCGAGGCTGGAATCGAACCTGGGTCCCTGATACTGTGAGGCAGCAGTGCTCACCATTGAGCCACCGTGCTGGCAAACCCTTGAGGGACACCACTTGCAATGAATTCAGAAAGGAAATCAGAGAGGTTATCACAGCTACAGAAGTTACCATTGTCGAGGAGGGTCTGCCTACTGAGGCAGAATGGGCGGAAATAAGCAGCAGTAAGGGAGCAGGCACCTCATTAGGGGTTTTCCACAGGCCCCCCAACAGCAGCAGGGAGATTGAAGAAAGCATTGATCGGCAGATTTTGGTAAAGAGTGAATGCAATAGGGTTGTTGTAATGGGTGACTTTAATTTTCCCAATATTGATTGGAACCTCCTTCGAGCAGATGGCTTGGAAGGAGCTATTTTTGTAAGGTGTGTTCAGGAGGGTTTCCTAACTCAGCACATTGAAGCGGCCGACGAGAAGAGAGGCCATTTTGATTTTGGTGCTCGGCAATGAGCTGGGGCAGGTGTCAGATCTTGCCGTGGGATAGCATTTTGGTGATAGTAACCACAACTGCCTCATATCTACATAGCTATGGAGAAGGAGAGAAGCAGGCACAATGGGAGGATATTTAATTGGGGAAAAGGAAACTATGATGCTATCAGACGTGAGTTGGGAACCATAGACTGGGAGCAATTGCTCCATTGAAAGGCCATTATAGACATGTGAAGACGGTTTAAGGAACAATTGTTGCGAGTGATGCATAAATATGTTCCTCTGAGACAGGCAAGAATGGGTAAGATAAAGGAACATTGGATGACGAGAGCGGAGGAGCTTACGTAAGGTGGAGGAAGCAAGGGTCTTGCTCAGCTCTAGAGGATTACAGGCAGGCAAGGAAGGAGCTCAAAAATGGCCTGAGGAGAGCCAGGAGGGGGCACGAAAAAGGCTTGGCAGGAAAGATTAGGGAGAATCCAAAGACCTTTTACACGTATGTGAGGAGTAAGACAATGATCAAAGAAAGAGTAGGGCCGATCAGGGATAGCATAGGGAACTTGTGTATAGAGTCTGAGGAGGTAGGGGAAGCCCTAAATGAGTTTTTTGCTTCTGTCTTTACTAAAGAAAAGGACCTTGCCTCGTAGTGAATGAAACCACTGAGGAGCAGGTAAGCATGCTGGAACGGATAGGGATTGAGGAAGCTGATGTGCTGAACATTTTGACAAACATTAAGATTGACAAGTCGCCAGGGCCAGACCAGATCTGTCCTCAGCTGCTCTTCGAAGTGAGAAATGTGATTCCTTCGCTGCTTGCGAAGATCCTGACATCCTCGCTCTCCATTGGAGTCGTACCTGAGGACTGGAGGGAGGCAAATGTAATTCCTCTCTTCAAGAAAGGAACAGCGAGTGGTAGTAGAAGGAAAATATTCTGCCTGGAAGTCTGTGGTGAGTGGTGTTCCACAGGGCTCTGTCCTTGGGCTTCTACTCTTAGTAATTTTTATTAATGACTTGGATGAGGGGACTGAAGGAGGGGTCAGCAAGTTTGCATTCAACACAAAGGTTGGAGGTGTCGTTGACAGTATAGAGGGCTGTTGTTGGCTGCAGCGGGACATTGACAGGATGTAGAGATGGGCTGAGAGGTGGCAGATGGAGTTCAACCTGGATAAATGCGAAGTGATGCATTTTGGAAGGTCAAATTTGAAAGCTGAGTACAGGATTAAAGACAGGATTCTTGGCAGTGTGGAGGAACAGAGGGATCTTGGTTTGCAGGTACATAGATCCCTTAAAATGGCCACCCAAGTGGACAGGGTTTTGAAGAAAGCAGATGTTGTTTTGGTTTTCATTAACAGGATGATTGAGTTTAAGAGTTGCAGCTTGTTGCAGCTCTATAAATCTTTGGTTAGAACGCACTTGGAATACTGTGTCCAGTTCTGGTCGCCCTATTATAGGAAAGATGTGGATGCTTTGGAGAGGGTTCAGAGGAGGTTTACCAGGATGCTGCCTGGACTGGAGGGCTTATCTTATGAAGAGAGGTTGACTGAGCTCGGACTTCTTTCAGTGGAGAAAAGGCGGAGGAGAGGGGACCTAATTGAGGTGTACAAGATAATGAGAGGCATAGATAGAGTCGATAGCCAGAGACTATTTCCCAGGGCAGAATTAACTAACACGAGGGGTCATAGTTTTAAGCAGTTTGGAGGAAAGTATAGAGGCGATCTCAGAGGTGGGTTCTTTATGCAGAGAGTTGCGAGAGCACGGAATGCATTGCAAGCAGCTGTTGTGGAAGCGAGGTCATTGGGGATATTTAAGAGACTGCTGGACATGCATATGGTCACAGACATTTGAGGGTTCATACATTAGGTTTACCTTACATGAGGATCAATGGTCAGCACAACATCGTGGGCTGAAAGGCCTGTTCTGTGCTGTGCTATTCTATGTCCTATGTTCTATTTTCTATGTTCTATGAAGTGTATCTGTACCTTTCGACCATCTGCACCCTGCACTGACAGATAGTGCTCCCTCAATACCTTGGTTGAAACTTTATTGCTGGAACAGCACAGCAGGTCAGGCAGCATCCAGGGAACAGGCACCTCGACAGAACATTCATGCCCTCAACACCTCAGAAAGCAAACCTGTTGCCCCCTTGGACCGTGTCATCCCCAAACCTGTTCTCACTGTGATGACCCACAGCCACTCCCAAGATTGGAGCCCAGGGCCCAGAACATTATTTGAGTCTCTGGATTGATCATAGATTCCCTAAGATGTGGAAGCAGGCCATTCGGCCTATTAGGTTCACACTGACACTCGGCAGAGCATCCCACCCTACCCCCTCTATCCCTGGATCCCTTCATTTCCTCTGGCTAATCCACCCAGCCTGCACATCCTTGGATAGTGGGAGGGATCTGGAGCACCTGGAGGCTGACACGGGGAGAATGTGCCAACTCCACACGGACAGTCGCCCGAGGCTGGAATCGAACCCCGGGTGGGGTGAGGCAACACTGAGCCCCGTGACAATCCCACCATCTCCTCCCCGTTGATGACCGTTTGATGTCTGTACCCAGGGAGTATCTAACTTGTCTAGCGTTTCTTTAAGAAAGATAAGGGACAAGGGCAATGCCTCCACAAGCTCAAGATGCTTATCCCCCTCGAAAAAAATATTTATATCAATTTCAAAAAGACACTATATTTACAATAAAACACTTTACGTACAAACATAGTCACTAAAGTTCGGTTCGGTACAGTCTTTACAACAAGTTTTGCCATGACATATATACTCCCCTTGGCTGATTAACTGAAATGTTAGGTCTGAGCTGTTCCTTCTGAATTAACATCACTAAGTTACATTGAGAAGGATCTTTGTGAAGTGCCTGTGTTCTGTATCTGTTCTCCCATGTCCCCCGCCCTCCGAATACAATACCTTACAAAGCTTAAAACCTGTTTGTTAACTTTCAGCAGAAGCAGCCTCAGGGCATTGAATACAGACTGAATTACTCAGTGACGCTTAGATCAGATCAAGTTCTCAAGCAAACAGATGGCTGGGGAAATTCAGCAGAATTCAGCAGGTAGCAACGGTGAAGAGAGAGAGGAACAATTCGCATTTCAAGTGACCCCTCCTCAAAACGGTCTGTTCTGAAGGAACTTTCCCGCAGAAATCACTGGATTGAAAGGTGAACTCTCTC
>NW_025214553.1:7334-11111 GCF_004010195.1 Chiloscyllium plagiosum | reverse complement strand
GCTGGAGAAATTCAACAGGTCTGGCAGCATTTGCAGAGAGAGAAACAGAGTTAACATTTCGAGTCCAGTGATCCATCTTTCAACAGAATGTACACTCAAAATCAGTTTGGGTAAAAAGTTAGTCTCATTTGATACTCTTAATGTGATATAACAGAAGTTGCATTTAAAATAAAAACTTAAGCATAATAATAACAGAGCTTTAAAACTCTGGGCTATAAAATGTGAACTGCATTGAGACCTAACTGAATAGAATAGTGAATCACTTGTGAGTACAATAGCTTGCAATTAAGAGTAGACAGCTGGATGGAAGGAGTAGGTCTGTAGTCGCAACCCTTAATTAAGACCGTGCTACTTCTCAATTACTGCTTAAATACAAAAATAAAGACGTAGTGAGCTATTTTGTAATGAGAATCAGGCAGCTGCATAACTATGCTTAAAGATATTTACAATGAACAGGTGCCCAGAGAGCTAAGGATGTGTTCGTCCTCCTTATTGTAGAGTGCTCTCAAGAATGTACTCCTGCACTGAACCAACTAACAAAGGCCAGCTAATGTTAATTCTTCCTTCCACATTGATTACGTAGTATTATGTAGTACTATATTGTAGCTACAGCACAGAAACAAGGTTTTCGGCCGAACAGTCCTATCAGGTGTTTTCAAATAAAACACCTCCCACTCTTCCTTAACTTACTTCTATCAATATATCTTTCTATTCTTTTTCCTTCATATCTTTATCCAGCTTTCCCTTAAAAGCATTTTACCTCAACTCCTCCTTGTGGTAGCGAATTCCATATTCTAACCATTTACTGAGCAAAGAAATTTCTGCTGAGATACTCATTGGATTTATTAGTAATTCATTTCTATTTATTTCCATGTATTTCTAGTTCTGGCTTTTCCAGCAAGTGAAAACATTTCCTTTAAATCTACACTGTCAACCCTCTCATAAACTTCAATACCTCATCACTTTTTACTGGCGAATGTCGCCTACTCAATTTAGTCTTTCCTGATTAGAAATAAACTATTTAATTAGATTATTTTAGAAGTTCAGTTTTTACCTGTGGATATGGATTGAAAAACTGCACATCAATGCCTTTATTATGCACTCATCTGTAAAAATGATTGGAGAATGTTTGCAGTTAAGGGGAGCACTCAACAGTAGACACTTGTGTGTAGTGTTTGTACATTTGCCAACTTTCAGCAATTCTCGATATTTGAATAATGGCAACTGTAATGATTCCGACAATGTGAAACTTTGAAATAAATTGGCATCCATCCCAAGCTGTGAATTCTACTCCAATAAACTTAATTGCCTACTCAAATACAATTTGTTACTGCTATTGTGGCATCAAATAACACTATCTTCAAACATTGAGGGAATACAATTCTAAACTAGCCATTGGTACATGAGTCAAATTAATAAGTATTGGTGCCAGTACCCAGCCTAGATAAATGGGGAGGGTTAACAGCAAGAAGGATATGTAGATGTAAAACCACTCCAAATGAAAAAAATGAAAATTGAAATGAAAATAATGAACCAGAATCATGGTGACATGCAATATGACAAAGAAAATCAAAAGCACAACCATTGAGGGTAAACTGTTTTGAGCTAACATATTTGTTTTCCGGAAGGCACATGGTCAGTTTTAGTGAAAATGTATTTCAGAAAATGCAGTTCTCAAAAAAATATTTTTAAACATTATTTCTAATTAATGTAGAGCAGAGAGTTTTCAGCAATTTGCAATTATTGTGCCTCAGATCCCTAATCCAGGCTGGTATTTCAATGCAACACTGGCAGAGGTGTTATCTTTTGTTGGGACATGATTCAAACAAAATCCCTCAATAGTGAATATAAAGGTTTCCTCTGCGTACTTATTTGAAAGAAACAGGTCAGTTCTCCCAGTGTTTGGAAAATATCCATAACACTAATCAAACCAATTATCTACTGATTGATGATAGTTATTTGTAGCATCCCTACCATCTGTTAATTGGCTGCTGTTGTCTTCCTTCATTTTACTACTAACAACCCATCTAAGATACCTAGTTGGCTGTGTGGTGCATTTGGGATATCCCAAGGTTTGAAGAGTACTAGATAAATGGAACAATATTATTTTGTATACGGTGCTCCAGTGTAAAATAATTCTTAAACATATTATCATAAAGAAAAGAGTGTAGCTGGCACTGAAGCAGATAATTGGAGAAGCTTTGCTTACAAAACTGAAGCGTGGACAAAGAAGGTGGCAAGGTGGAACCAAATGAACAGTCCTCCAAGAGTGTAATGGAGAAAATGAGAAAAGTCCAAAGTGCAGGGTGTCTGTGGATAGAATAATGAGTTAATGTGGAGACATGTCCCAGAGTGTGAGCAGAGCGAGTGTGGGCCAAGGCCCAGTGTGTGAGCAGAGCGAGGGTGGGCCATGTCCCAGTGTGTGAGCAGAGCGAGTGTGGGCCAAGGCCCAGTGTGTGAGCAGAGCGAGGGTGGGCCATGTCCCAGTGTGTGAGCAGAGCGAGTGTGGGCCAAGGCCCAGTGTGTGAGCAGAGCGAGGGTGGGCCATGTCCCAGTGTGTGAGCAGAGCGAGTGTGGGCCAAGGCCCAGTGTGTGAGCAGAGCGAGGGTGGGCCATGTCCCAGTGTGTGAGCAGAGCGAGTGTGGGCCAAGTCCCAGAGTGTGAACAGAGCGAGTGTGGGCCAAGTCTCAGAGTGTGAACAGAGCGAGTGTGGGCCAAGTCTCAGAGTGTGAACAGAGCGAGTGTGGGCCAAGTCTCAGAGTGTGAACAGAGCGAGTGTGGGCCAAGTCTCAGAGTGTGAACAGAGCGAGTGTGGGCCAAGTCTCAGAGTGTGAACAGAGCGAGTGTGGGCCAAGTCTCAGAGTGTGAACAGAGCGAGTGTGGGCCAAGTGCCAGAGCGTGAACAGAGTGAGTGTGGGTCCAGTCCCAGAGCGTGAACAGAGCGAGTGTAGGCCGAGTCCCAGAGCGTGAGCTGAGCAAGTGTGGGCCAAATGCCAGAGCGTGAACAGAGCGAGTGTGGGCCATGTCCCAGAGTGTGAGCAGAGCGAGTGTGGGCCAAGTCCCAGAGTGTGAGCAGAGCGATTGTGGGCCATGTCCCATAGTGTGAGCAGAGCGAGTGTGGGCCAAGGCCCAGTGTGTGAGCAGAGCGAGGGTGGGCCATGTCCCAGTGTGTGAGCAGAGCGAGTGTGGGCCAAGTCCCAGAGTGTGAACAGAGCGAGTGTGGGCCAAGTCCCAGAGAATGAGCAAAGTGAGTGTGGGCCAAGTCCCAGTGCGTTGGCTGGTCCAAGTGCGGGAGCTGAGTGAGCATGGACCGAGTCCCAGAGTAAAGACAGAGTGAGTGTGGGCAAAGCCCGGGAAGAAGGTCAGGGCTGGAGGGCAGTATGGCACAGAGTGAGTGCAAACCAAGTCCCAGAGCAGGCACAGGCCAAGTCTCAGGAAAGCAGAATGTATGCTGGCTGAATCCTGGAGTTGGGAACAGAGTGAATGTGGGCTGAATCCCGGAGTTTGGAGCAGAGTAAATGTGGGCTGAATCCTGTAGTTCAGAACAGAGTGAATGTGGGCTGAATCCTGGAGTTGGGAGCAGAGTGTATGTGGGCTGAATCCCGGAGTGGGGATTAGTGGTGCTGGAAGAGCACAGCAGTTCAGGCAGCATCCAAGGAGCTTCGAAATCGACGTTTCGGGCAAAAGCCCTTCATCAGGAATAAAGGCAGTGAGCCTGGAGCGTGGAGAGATAAGCTAGAGTAGGGTGGTGGTGGGGAGAAAGTAGCATAGAGTACA